>NC_135499.1:157296535-157584035 GCF_052857255.1 Amblyomma americanum | reverse complement strand
GACGAAAGATCTGATTAAGAAACACCAAAGCATGAAAGCACCTAATGTCATAGACAGAATAGAACTGGCAGAGCTATCAGAGTTAATCAATAAGCACAAGTATCCGACATTATGAAGTTTGATATGGAGAGACCGGAGCATGCTCTAAAGAATGGATGTAGCAAAAAGCGGTGACGAGGAAACTAGGCATATGAAAAAATCAAATGTATGCGTTAAGATGCAAAGAGGGCAATGTCATTTGCAAATTTGATAGTTAACGTAGCCGAAGAGTTCTACTCAAATCTATACAGTAGCCAATGTAATCAGAGTGTTAATGAAATAGAGAGTAACGCACAGCAAAGCGTCATCCCGCCAGTAACGAAAGAGGAAATAAAGAAAGCCTTAGGAGCAATGCAAAGGGGAAAAGCAGCTGGTGAGGAGCAGGTAACAGCAGATCTATTGAAAGACGGAGGGAAAATTGTGCTACAGAAACTAGCCACCCTCTATACGCAATGCCTTATGACCTCGACCGTACCTAGAAGCGTGGAAGCATGCAAACATTATCTTAATTTATAAGAAAGAAGACGCCCAGGACTTGCAAATTTTCATTACAGAGCGATCAGCTTACTGCCCGTTGCCTATAAGGTATTTACTAAGGTAATCGTTAATAGAGTCAGGACAACCTTAGACTTAAATCAACCAAATGATCAGGCAGGCTTTCGTAAACGATACTCGACGATAGACCATACTCACACTATCAATCAGGTGATATGAGAAATGCGCAGAATACAGCCAACCCTTATATATAGCCTTCACTGATTACGAGAAAGCATTTGACTCAGTAGAAACCTCAGCAGTCATGCAGGCGTTGCGGAATCAGGGTTTAGAAGAGTCTTATGTAAATATACTGAAAGACATCTATTACCACTGCACAGCTACCATAGTCCCCCATAAAGTCAGCAATAAAATTCCAATAAGGAAAGGTGTCCGGCAGGGAGACACAATCTCGCCAATGTTATTCACCGCCTCTTTATAGGACGCATTCCGAGATCTGGATTGGAATGGAGAATACCTCAGTAATCTGCGATTCGCTGATGACATTGCCTTGCTGAGTCACTCAGGAGATAAACTGCAAAGCATGATCAATGGGTTAGGCAGGCAGAGCAGAACGGTGAGTGTAAAAATTAATATGCAGAAATCAAAAGTAACATTCAACAGTCTCGGAAGAGAACAGCAGTTTACAATTGGAAGAGAGGTGCTGAAAGTGATAAGGGAGTATATACATCTACTTAAGGCAGGTAGTGACCGTAGATCCGGATCACGAGAGTGAAATAACTAGAAAAATAAGAATGGGGTAGAGTGCATTTGGCAGGTTCTCTCAGATAATGAATGGCAGTTTTCCAATATCTCTCAACACAAAATACGGTACGGGTTTAACGTGGTTAAACCGAGCAGACGTGCGAAAGCAGATGTTTATACTTCAATTGGAGGGAACACTTAAGCTCCGCCTTAACGGTATGACACGACAGCTTTGGAGGGTTAATGCCCATATGTGCAGAATCGATCATTCTCTACTTAACATTCATAGATGGTGGCGAGTCATCATACCACTAGCCGCAGTTCATAGTGCAGGCCACAGTTCTTTGCGAGAGCTTCGTCGTCGTAATAGGAAGCGGGATGCATTGTAACGCTTGTGCAAACGTAAACGAAGCGACGACGGCTGATAGATGCCTTCAACGTCCGGCCGGCGGTAGTTTTGTTATTTCGACTGCTCCTAAGCTGCACCGCTATAACCGGCGATCACGGAGTCCTCGTTTACGTCAGTTTACGTCACTTTTAGGCTATTTTGTAATCAGAGAGTCCCGAGTTTGAATCACAGCAGTGGGGAAAACCTTTTCAACTTCAAATCCAAATCTGTTTGCAATAAATGCACTTCTCATTACCGAATCAGCGGCAGCAAAACCACGAATTGCCGAACCATCCGATTTTAGTAGCAAAAAAAAATAATATATGTGTTCTCAATGTTCCTTTAAACTACGTTTCAGTTCTCCGAGATGAACGAAAAATAGAAAATAGAAAGTTCGCAAAACCACATAGACAACGCGCCTTGGTGCATATACGAGTACAGCCTGAATGTCACAGGAAGCTAACTGCAAAAGACCGGAAGAGCAGACTGGCACAATTCCAACCGACAGAGATGCAGCAGGGGCGTAAGCAGAACGGACCATATATACGTCTTCGCTGACGTTGACGCATCGCAGTCAGCACAGAAAACCCGTTGCCGCGCGAACAAGAGCAGCAGCGAGTGCGCAAAACCCGGCCCGGCGCCGACGCTCGCTTAAGGGAGCTCATTCCATGGTTGCTACCGCATGCTGGTCGTGCGAAAACTCCGACTTATTCTTTGCATGCGCCAGTGCTCCTAGGAAAAGGAAACATGGACCAGTCAAGTCGCGAAGCCGATGCGCGGATAGAAGCTCCTCGATATGCCGCATTTTCCTGCATATTTGTCGATCTGAGTGTACGCGAGTACTACCAAAACCAAAACCAAAAAAAAACTAAACTCTGGGACTTTTCGCTCTGCCCGAGGGCTAAGGAGTAACGAAGATTTGTATCGCGTTTGCAGTTCCAGCTCAAGCCGCCTATACAGTGCAGGTGCTCAAATAAGCTCAACGATGGCATCTCGGGTCACGAACTGTGCCGTTGTAGCCAGTGTGGAACATTCCTTGTTAGTATGCCCATGCTATTCCTGACAAGCATCAAATTTTTCTCTGCGCAACCGGACAATCGTGCATGACAGCTCCTTCCGGGTTGTGTTCCCTGAGGGATTACGTTCGAAGTGAGAGGCGGGAGGCAGCTAAGCTACCCCTAGGCATTTTAGAGGACGCCAGCCTCCTATGTCAATCATGTACTAGGGGAGATGCAATTCTTTTTTCCCTTTTTTTACGGGCAGAGCAATTGACGATGTATTTATTGTAAGGCTAATCCCATCATGCACTTTAAAGGGTACAGGCACAGTGTTTTTTTAGAGCACTTTTTTTTCTGTTAAAAGAGGCATGCAGCCCTAGTAATCTTGAAAATGCATAGAAATGGCAAGTGCACAGCGTAAATAATTAATTACTCACAGGTCGTTTTGTAACTGAAGTTTCGGTTTCGGTCAACGCTGGCGCTGGACTTCTACGTAACGTCAAGCTCAACCGGTTGTAACGTTCATGATGACGTAAGCTCAGAAAACTGTGACGAGAAGAGTTACTATGCTCGCGCCTTCAGCGCGTGTGTTGTCGCTCCAACCATTGCTGCATGGTCACGTCATAGATGTCACCACCGTTTGTCCAGTCTTCTGATGTAGACGATTAATTTCGTCCCAGCGCTCCTACTGCGTCAGCAGGATCGAGTAATCATTTCAGGCTACGCCACCGTGGGTCAGCCCAACCACGCCGCGCGCCTCCTCCAGTTTCCGTGGCCATTAATATCGATATCTGCCGCTCGCTTTTTTAGCTGGCTCTTGCTTAGCAAACAGCTCGCGTTACTCGCTAAATTAGTACTGCTACACGATAAAGCATATGCGATAATGCGATATTGTCCGCAGGAAGGCGTAGATGTCGACGACTGCACCCCAGCACGGCTTTTGTTTACATAGCTGTAAGTGCGGACTATACTGCTCATTCATTGAAACGGAAGATGAGCTCTATTTATACTAAATAACGTGTTCTCTTATGAACCGGCTGCATATTTACTTCTTACGGAGGGCGATAACTGTGAAAGGAGCGCCTGTGAAAGACAAAGCCCGCTTTGAAAACGCTTGATAGCCGGATTGACACCGCGTACACGACCAGCGCTTATCGAAGAATATATGGCTATAGGTTAGGTTATTGCGGTTCAACGTCTCAAAGAGACTCAGGCTATAAGGGACGCCGTAGTGAAGGGCTCCGGAAATTTAGACCACCTGGGGTTCTTTAACGTGCACTGACATCGCACAGCACACGGGCCTCTAGCGTTTCGCATCCATCGAAATGCGACCGCCGCGGCCGGGATCCAACCCGCGTCTTTCGGGTCAGCAGCCGAGCGCCATAACCACTGAGCCATCGCGAAGGCTTAAGCGTCGATTTCAGGACACTTCTGCCAAAGCTATACTCGGTGACTAGTTTAATTCCCTAGAACAGTAAATGTGCTCTCTGTATATAGAACCTCACAATCACTCTCTACAATCTGTTTTTTTTTTTTTTTCCGCGAGGAATATCGAGGCGCGAACATATGGAGCGCAGTACGTCTCTTTTTTCGCTAACTTGACATATTAGTAAGGCAGACAGAATTGCAGCTATTCAGGTTGTTTTCTCACCGGCGTAAACTTGAACTGCCGTAGTCTGATCGAGAGACCGCCCGCCGATTGGTATTGTCTTCGTCGCAATGTTAAGTACCCTTGAAAGGAATGCCCGGCCTTCAGTAGTGCTGCCGTCGCGTTCGGTCTTGTGTCACTACGGAGCTTTTTCATAAATGTGAGAAACTGGCGCGTTGACGACGGGTTTTACCTAGAGCAACCCACCAATCGCCGACGTTCGCGTCGTCGTCAAGCGTCCTGTGCCACTGAATGTTGAGACGCGGGTATGAAGAAGTCACAATAGTTGTGGCTGTTCACCTTGTCGTCATTCGATGCTGGCGGAAATGTACAAGCAGCTCATCGGTCAGTATTCCGAATCATATTAAATTATGTACCGCTCAACGCCTGCGATTGATACTTGCTTGAATAAGACTCCTTGAGCGAGTCAGTACCCCTTTTGCATCATGATCGCCAACCCCAGCACCAACCCTCATGACTGAAGTTAACGGGAGAGTTTTTAAGTTTTGTGTTACGGCGGCGACGGCGGTCTTAAGCGCATAGGAAAACATGTAACCATTTCCATTCCCCTCCATCCCTCCATCCCCCCTCTCCCCCCCTCCCCGAATTCAGTAATAATCTTTTAAGCTGTAAAACAAAAAAATAAAGACAATATCAAAATCTTGAATGATACCTTTGCACCAGCATAAGACTAAACCAGCAGTCATTGGTTTTTGGGGAAAGGAAATGGCGCAGTATCTGTCTCATATATCGGCGGACACCTGAACCGCGCCAAAAGGGAACGGATAAAGGAGGGAGTGAAAGAAGAAAGGAAGAAAGAGGTGCCGTAGTGGAGGGCTCCTGAATAATTTTTTATAAGGTCCAAAATTTTAAAAGATAGGGTTATTGAGGTAAAGAGCAGCTTTTTTCGGCATAGTAATAACAGTTTTGACGGACGTCAGAAAACTGGCGAATCATGCTAGCAAGTAAAGTGATTGGCTAAATTCTAATAGTTAACTTTTTAATCATTAGCGATAGGCGCCTGATTGCAATTAGAGAGCTGTAGTCGGCCTTTAGTGAGAGTCATATCGGTTTCAGAATTTTGAAAGTGGGATTACCCTCGCCGCTAGCACGGCTGTTCGCGCAGGCAAAGTCCGCGCCCAAAAACTAGTTCGCCATTGGTCAAAAGTGAGCACAAGCATATCTGTTGCGGCAAACGTTAAGTGCCGTGACTGGCACCTCCTGGACTTCCTTTTACTTCTTGCCACATTTTCTTGCCGCGACTCATCGAGACTCCGAGAAGCAAGAATTGCATGCGGCGGCATAAGTATTTGGTAGGGTGAAACGCTCCAACTCAATCCGCGCCCCAAGAAGTAGCTCACAATAAGTGAAAATTATAGCCAGGAGGGCCCGAACACTGAGCGCGCCACAGTTTCGATCGTGATTTTCAATGTTAGCGAATCGTTTTATTTTTTTTCATTGGTTTTGAGGGAAAGGAAATGGCGCAGTATCTGTCTCATATATCGTTGGACACCTGAACCGCGCCGCAAGGGAAGGAATAAAGGAGGGAGTGAAAGAAGAAATGAAGACAGAGGTGCCGTAGTGGAGGGCTCCGGAATAATTTCGACCACCTGGGGATCTTTAACGTGCACTGACATCGCACAGCACACGGGCGCCTTAGCGTTTTGCCTCCATCAAAACGCAGCCGCCGCGGTCGGGTTCGGACCCGGGAACTCCGGATCAGTAGCCGAGCTAATCGTTTTATACCGCTCTTTGTTTTCGTCCAAGCATTAACCGCATGCAGTTTAGAGAAGAAGAAATGACACGTAGCGGAGTAGCATGGTTTCGGAAACGCACTACTTCCGCAGCCTCTGCAACGTTTGCCTGCTATGTATGAAACGGAGTACAATTTGGGCCATTTCTCGCACCGTTCGAAAACCGTGGGCTTGCGGGAGGGCGCAGAGCGGCGTCAATCAAATCGCGACACTCCGTGACGCACGTACAAGGTGACATTCCCTGCCCCGCCCGCACTGGAGCAGTGAAGTGGCGAGGAGCGGGACGCACTGCCGCACGGGCGGGGCTGAGATTGTCACGTTGTACGTGCGTCACGGAGTATCGCGATTTGGTTGGCACCGCTCTGCGACCGCCCGCAAGCCCACGGTTTTCGAACGGCGCGAGAAATGGCCCAAATTAGTCGAGCCACAGCGGCGAGGGTAATCACATTTTCAAAATTATAATAACTGATATCGCTATTATTAACGGTGGGCTACAGATATAATCAGGAGCCCATCGGCAACAGTACGAAAGTTAACTATTAGCGTTTAGTTAATCACTTTACTAGTTAGCACGATTCGACTGTTTTTTGACACCCAAAAACACTGGTATTGCTAAGCCGCAAAAATCTCCTCTTTACCTCAAAAACATTGTTTCAGAGCGAAAGCTCTACTTCACGACAAAGCTGCAAAAGCCGGGCCATCGCTGAAGCCTTGACCTTGAATAAATAAATAAATAAATATTGCCACGACTGAGATTCGAATCCGCTTAACTATGCTGTCGCCGCAGCAGATCGCGCCTCGTGTTAAACTATGGCACACTCTCGCGCTGTGCACTGCACATCGTCGTCTTCATCGACTTCCATCTGTGATCTGGACGAGAAGCGCTCAGATCAGCTGAATATTGATCAAAGCTTAACCTGAATCCAATACCGTCGCCAGACGTGCCGACGACCCAGCGATGCAAAAACATGAGCCGATCAGGCTAAACACATGCTTTCGCACGTCTAGCCGGTTTAACTACGTTAAAACCCTGCCATTTTTTTTTTTAATTTTGCCGCAATAAAAAAAAACGCAATATCGCTCCTCTTAACGTCCTATCAAAAGACGACCTCGAGCAGGCCAGTTATATGCGCGTATATGCGGCAAGTCATAGGAAGGGCAGGCGGCAGGCGGGAGTACGGGGTCCGCACTTCTGCTCCATGCATGCAAATTTTTCTTTTTGTTCGAGAAGTGTGCCATAAGGCATAAGTTGAGGAAGGGGGAATAGAATGCAGGAGATAGAAAGTTAAAAGGACACACTTGAACTTCATCGCCAGAGCCGAGCCAACTTTCGGGATAGCGAATAACACTACGTATAGCACAAAACTAGACGCAAGCTGTATGTAGCTGCCGTGTGCTCCAAGAAATGCCTTATATATATTCGACCAACAAATTTAGATCCTGAGTGCTGAAACGAAACCAAAAATGATGCATGCGTTGTGACTCCGCATACAAAACCACATCTAGCTGACCACTTCCGGCCTGCCCTAATGTCCTTGACATCCGAAAACTTTTCGACAGAGACAGATGGCAGACGGTTAGAACAGGGTATACCAGCCGCCAAAGTTTCAGCCCTTTTTTAGTATGCGAAGTTCACGTTAGTACAGTTTAGTTTGCATTTGCAAGAGCGCCTGAACGTTTGTTGCGAACGAGTTGTGTATTCAGTGCCCCATGCGGCCATATCAAACTGTCAAAGTTGGAGACGAGAGCGATCATTCGCTTTCTGCGCGTTAGTTTGCGCTCCACAGAATTCTTTAGGAGCCGGAAAACTGCTTCGAGCTAACTTCGTTCATTTTCTGCCCATCGTCACTTGTCAGAAGAACTTGTCAGTATAATGAAATAACACCATTGAAAGCTGACGCCATGGATAATTCATTTGCTTGCAGAAGCTGAAAAATCAATCTTCAGATAATTTCCATCGTTTGTCATGCGGCTGTCCACACGCCTTCTGCGCAAGAAAGTTTCTGGCTTGTGCTTTTTTTTTCCTTTATCGGGCTGTAGCTGCAATGGTTACGTCATCTTCGACGCAATCATAAACCTCCAGCGGCTGGGTTTTAGCTCCTGTTCATTAAGTTGAAAGCTGTCTGCTTGGCAGCAATTGGCCTCTTGCCGGAGCGTCCTGTGCTGCTTGGATGCAGGGATCCTATCATGGCTCCCTTCTAGAGTTCATTTGCTCAACAAACCTTTGTCCATTCAAATAATTCGTGCCTTTTGTGTCTTCAAGCACTTATAACTGCTGAACACGCCGGTGATTTCGCAACACAGCCAGGACGGCCGCAATTTTTATCCCCCTTTTTTTTGATGATTTAATGGAGCTAAGAATGCCTGTTTTTTCATGCCCTGGCATCGGGATCTGGCAAGGATCCTGGAATGTGTCGTAAGGGACAGACTTCTTTTCATGCAGTCTCGTCTTCACAAAGTTTGTCTTGAGGTGATTTTTTTTATGCGGTAGCGTTAAAAGCCTCGCCCAGAAAAAAAATGTGTCGTCGGTCATAAAATTCGCCATTTGGCTGGAGGGAAATGACTCACTAGATAGGAAGTGACGACCCTTCCCGCAAACGCATCAACCGCTTCTAATGCTATCGCACTGCCAACGCATTAGGTAATTAGGCGCCCCTGTGATCTTTTCTTTATTTATTGGCTTGTGTATTTGCTTGCTTGCTTGCTTGCTTGCTTGCTTGCTTGCTTGCTTGTTTCAGAATACCCTCAATCCCAGATCATAGTAGCGAGAGGTTGGTCAGATGGTTCTTGATAATCACAAAGTGAACGATGGAGGGAAAACCTCAGGATGCTTGCCAGCGTTTCGACAAGTGGACTTGTCTTCGTCAGGGCAAAGCGTTCGTCCTTGGAGGGGTTCAAATAGGGCCTTCACTCCGAAGAGGACGGCCTTCCCTCACCGGGCCTTCTTCTTCGAAGGGAATGCCCTATTGAAACCCCGCCAACGATGAACACTTTGCCCAGACGAAGAGAAGTCCTCTTGTCGAAACGTTGGCAAGCATTCTGAGGTACCCCCCCCCCCCTTGTTCTCAATCCTAGATGTAACTATGAAAGAAGTACGTACATGTGGCAGCCAAGCAAGTACAATGGAAACCTCACAGCAAACAAAATCAGCAAAATGAAATACTGGTGACCACAGTCGTAGTGAAAAACATAGTGACCTTCAGAAACGTAACTAACCTCGAATGCAATGGTTAAATTGCTACCAGTGGATCATATTGAAGTACGTAACCAACTCGACCAAAATATTGTATTATAGAACTTTATTTCTAGTACAAAAGGCTCTTTTGCATATGGAACTACGTAACCAACTCGGTCAAAATATTGTAGTATGGAACTTTATTTCTAGTACAAAGGGGTCTTCTGCATATGAAAGTACGTAATCAATTCGCCCAAAATATTGTATTACTGAGAAACACGATCAAACGCTTTTTATAACTCCGTAAAAATTATATATGCGAGCATCTTTAACTAATTGTTCATGCTTTCGGTGCGATCGTGAATAGTTTCTACAAGCTCGTTGACGTTTGATCGACCATTTCTGCAGTCGTGTAGATTTGAGCTGAGGAAATTGATTGATTCCACAAATAACGTGAAATGTTTCAAAATAGTTTGTTCGAGTATATTAGAGCATGTATACAGTTGGCGACAAAACTCTATAGGACGCATGAGCCATAAACGAAGTTATTAGCTCTATTATTGTCGTAAGCATCGAGACCGCACTTGTTAAGGTGAAGGTTAAACTGAAGCTCTGTAGTGTGTGGCGGTGAAATGATGTAATCGCTGACAATAATGGCGACTGTGAGCCTAAATCTCTTTCCCAGCGTCCTAGAGATTTCTGTTCCTATAGTATAGGTTTGCTGCAGAACCACTCCGCAACGGTCCTTCTCAGGAACACCGAAACGTCTGCTTTGGCCATGGGACTTCGGCCGTCACGAACCAGAGCTGCTAACCTACGACCTTCTCTCTTAAACTGCCGGTAAAGATTTGAGCCGGTAGTTAAATAAGGACGATGAATAGCCTAATTTTAGTATCTGAATGTCTTTTCCAACCGCTCATTTAACTGGAAGGCGACCTTCGCGAATCGACTTTAAGAAAATTTGTGAATAAACTTGTTCGCTGGTTTTGCATACTTATAAAAAGGTGTTCGCAGCGTTATCTATACCACTGCTTTTCTTTTCAGGCAAATCAAACAAAAGAGATAATACCTCAGTTGCGATATTGTTTAAACGACTGCGACGCTTTGCTTGTGTCTAGGTGGATAGGCGTTCAAAGAAACGCGGCCTGTGGTGACAGCTGGGAAGGGCTCTTTCTCCTGAGAAACGGCGTTGGAATTAGTATGTCGTAACGGAAAACTGCCGCCTTCACCTGTTATCCAAAGAGACCGCCTACGTGTTGGCCAGGAGGGTGGAACCTCTCGAGCGTGTGCTCGGCGCGGTCACGTGATCCAAGTCTGCATGGGTCGCGTGGGCCTTGGATTTGCTCCCCTCATCCCTTTGAGACCTGAAACGACGTTATCACAGAGCAAGGGTGTATAAACCATAGGTCAGTGACCTTGTTGCGCCCCAGGCTGACCCACTGACACGTGACCTTGCTGATTCATGGTGACCTTGCTGATTCAGCGTGACCTTGCTGATTCAGCGCTGCCTACGTTTCAGTAAGATTTCGAAAAATAAAGAGACAAAATTTAGCGCAACGAGCAAAAATAACAGCTTTCTGCTGGACGCGTAAGGCTGAGAGCATCATACATCAACGCCCAGGCGTGATTTTGTTCCGCATTGAAGCTCTTCGATCTGTTCCGTCGAAGTCATACTTCGCACTGCACTTCCGTGACTCCGCTCACGCAAGGCTCGCATTTAAATCTGGAATGGCTGGCGTGACCGGATGCCAGCGCACAGCGCTCTCGCTTTCGATAAAACCGTTCTCCCCCCTCCCCCCCTGCTTCTTTTTTTCTGTTTTTCTTTTTCTTTCTTCCTCTCCTTTTTTCTTCCCTTCTCTTTCTTTCCTTCTGTTGATTTCTGTTTTGCAAAGGGAAACAGGTTTCTTGGAAGGAAGCCCAGGTGCACACGCTCGGAAGGGAGGAATATATTGGCGGAAATTTTGCCAATACTTGAACCGACTAAGTTGCCACGCGCCGGAGAGCTTACGAATTCCAATGGGCCGTGAATAAAGCAGTGCAAACCTTGAGCCGTGCGTGTTTATAGAATTTAGAATTTAGGCACCCCGCATACAGAGGGTGACCACGACGTGAAGGGAAAGACTGGGAAAGTAAAAATATTTGATCGCCACATTTGAGCGCAAGCGTGTAGCTGCTTGTCTCTGCATTCATTCATTCATGAAGCACCACCGTATAAGAACGGAATATATCTCTATCTCTCCATCCGTTTGTCCATATCTAGAACGACGCACGCCCAGTAGTACCACACATCTATTATGAACATACCTATCTCTCAGTATACTGGAGAATCAAATTCCGAAACTTGCAGCAGCGGCCGACCAGCTTATCTCTGGCTCGTCAATATGGTTTTCGTTCACTGTGTTCTCCTCTCCAATGCTGCTCTTTTCTTTTGCTCTGCTTTTGATGTACCATTGCGGAGAGAATAATATGGACCACGTACACTTCCGAATTCTAACTCTTCTCTCGAGTTCCGCAACTGAAATAGAAAGGTTTGCTGTCCTTACGCACGTGCGCGCATGTATAATCAACTTGCATCAGTATTAGACACCCATTAATTTTCTCTGGGTAACGCGACAGAATGGTTTGACCACTGCATCGTGGTTCGCGATTGTACAGACATGCTCGCTATTATTGCACCTCTTCTTTCTAATAAGGTCGCACATCACGGTTAACTTGCGAGGACGTGAAGCAGGCTCATTATTTTCACAGACTCACATTAGCAACCTATTAACATCATCGATTCCCAAATTTTTCATCTCCATTATCACCGAAGTACGTAAAAATTTTTTGAAGCTATAGTAGCTGGCTTCAGTTATATTGGCACAAACTTTAGACTCCTGCGCCAGTTCGCACAACGGCACAGCAGATATTTTATCTGGCTTTCTCCAGAATTCAATGTGTTATTAAATTTTCTCATGGACTGAAGCAGAGCTGCTCCTAGCAAATTTTAACGGCATTCTCATGCGTATGTTAAGAACGCCCCGTGTAAACACGTCAGACTCCACGCGTGTTCTCCAAACGCAATATCTGCGAAGTGTTGATAAATCGTATGCTTGAAAAAAGCTACTCTTAGCAAGAGTAGCGGCAACGTGAACGTCGGTATGGTTCTTACACTACGAGAGCACTGTGTGGGTTTACGCTGCAGTAAGTATCTGTTTGTGAATGCAGTAATTTTTATTTGATTTCATTTCACTCAGGGAAATATAGGTATTCAGTCGCCAATAACACAGTGAGTGGTGACGATATCCGCTACCCCTTCCTCCACTCGTCTTTGTATGCAGGAGGAAGAGGAACTTCATTGAGGGCTAGTACCAGGGCCCAGTGTAAAGGAGCTCTTCCCTCACCAAGGCCCATTGGTGGTCCACCTAGTCCGAGTGGAGCCAAAACATTCAAAGAGGAAGTGGTAGGGTACAAAAAATGGAGGCAGGTTATGCCAAAGGTAAATACAAAATTTGTTCTGTATCTGCACTCTAAGGAAGGGACTCCAAGTGCGTCAGTCAAGAACTATACGTCCCAAAGAGAACAACAATCAGGCACGTATCAAAGGGGGAGGGCACGAGGGGGCCTGGCCCAAACCAAGCTTAATTAACACGAGGCGTGATGCCTCGTGTTAATTAAACTGCGATAAACTCTCGCACTGTGCACTCTACATCGTAGTTTTCGTCAACTAATCCTTCTATTGAACTAATATATACCCTCGCGCTGTGCTTTGCATATCGTTGCCTTCAGCAACTAATACTTCTATCGAACTAATATCGTCGCCAGCCGTCCCGACGATCCAGCAAAGTAAAACCATGAGCCAACCAGGCTAAACATATGCTTTCGCGCGTCTACTTGATTTAACTATATTAAACCCAACCACTTTTTGTTCATGTACCGCCCAGCAGCACCTCCCCTTCCAACTCGACACAGAAGTTACCTTGGGTCCCTCCAGAAAAAAATAATGCTGGCTACGTTCCTGACAGCAATTACTCGCTTCGAGTAATTAACTGCAAAGGGGCGTCGCCACATTTAGTGTCCGCATGGTCTAACCGTACCGCTTGACCACCATGTGGCGCTGTTAGTCCCTTTTTACCCGGTTTTTGTTTAAAATGTGCCCTGATTTCTGTACAGTTGAGACACTGAGCTTTACCACACCACACGGAATTTCAGTGTTAGTGGGCTGAGGAGTGTGTTAGGTGATCAGTGTGGAGGACGTGTGTTTGCTTCCTGTTGAATGACGGGTGTGTCTGAGGAAATAAATAGGTCTAGCACATTGCGAACCGCGATCCGCTTCTGTGGGAAACTACGTGCGCATGCGCAGATGGGCCACGAGGGCCGCACACCGGCCGCTGTGGAGGCGCATCTTGGTCCCAGCCTAAGCGGGCCACGGTAGCGCAACGCAGATTACGCTATAATAAATCTCTCTAATCCGGCTCGCTGTCGGTTCCGCAAACAAAACTAACGCAGCCTGGCCCACAATGCCTGCACAACCGTGTATACTATCTTTATTTTCATTTATTTAAGGATGCTGCAAGCCGTAATCATGCTCTTACAGGAGGTTGCTCTGGGACTCCTGGCTGGTTTGCTTAACTAACGCGGATTTTTTTCTTCTGTTGACCTATACGCTTAGGGAGAGATTGGTGCATGATAACACTCGCTACTAACCTTTACAAAGCTGGACGAAACAAAAATATCGAGCACTAACTAACAAATCAGGCGGGAGAAACGCATAACTGTGCTGCTTCGAGCGCTCCCTATATAATGAGACGAAATTACATCATACCAGCCCTGGCCTCTGTCACGGGTGCAGACTACTTGCTTTTTGCACGATCCAGATACTCCACCCCCTCCTTCGCACACGGTCATTTATTAAAAGGGGAGCACGATGTGGAACTCGGGCCACTGCTGGCCTTGCTTCCGGTACTGCTGTTGCTACTCGCGTTGGCTCCCTCCCCCTGGAGCCAGGGTCCTGCCAGGTGTCTCCCGAGACGACCAGTATAACCCGCTGTACGAGGCCAGGACAAATTGCGGGCAAACCGAGAGAGAAAGCCGGTTTCTTGTTGCATCAGGGTGGAGAGTGTATCAGTTCTTAAATCTCGCAAAGAACGTCGCTTGAAGTAGATGCTCTGCCCGCGGGCTAATGCGCTCAAAACGAAATCGGGCTAATTTAAAACGCACCGAACAGCGAAATCGAGTAGCCTGGTTGGTACAACAGCCCCTGCGGCTGAGTGTGAACGCGACTGCTGCAAAATATATCAAGTATTAATTCCAGCGCTGACACAGAATCTCTACCCCTGTATTAATTTGGACGTTAGACAAGTCTGACACTGAGGGCTCGTTTGAGGCCGTAATTGAAGTAGGGCACAAGTAACGGCATGCCTAAGCTAGCTACATGCACGGTACAATTAATTTTTGTTAATGCGATATCATTAGACGACAATGAAGGCGAGAAATCCTCCAGACCTCACCTGCCAACGATGTCAGGTGAGGTCTAGGGGGCTTCCCTCTCTCCACCTGCCACTTGCCAACCATCCCCTCCCCCCTCTCTACACTTGTAGGAGAAGAGGTAGACGCCGAAAGAAGATTGATTCAGCAAATATGAAAATTACTAAGAAAATGTCTCGGACAACTGCAGGCCTACGCGCAAAATAGACAGTCTCCCGAATAACTAGGTATCTGTACAAAAATGAGGTCTGCGGGAGCACTTTCTTCTCGCATTGCTCGGGAAAGGAAACCTGGGTCTCACCAGCCCTACCAGTGCCTCTGTGTTTGAAAGAGCCACCTGCCGGTGCAGTGGCGCATCGCAACAACTGCGCCACTGCGTAAGTAGTAGTAGTATAGAACACTCGCCGCTGCTCCTGCAATTCACATGACGTAAACCTGTCAACAAACCTCTATTAAGTTCTTATAAATGAAGCGAAAGAAATTGTAATCTTAGACAAAAGTGGCAACGGGGACAGTGCTCACCCACACCGAAGGAAGTCAGTTCCAATTTCTCCACTAGGGTAAACCTTTGGAAGCCGCCATCTAAGAGATACGGCTAAGCGCCGCAAGTCCCACGACGTGAACAGGCCAGCCCATGTCCCGTAGGCCGTGCGATAGTTCGCATCACTGGCGGTACCCTTTAACACGTTTTCTTCACACTTACCCTAGTAAGTAAATTGGCCGTCACGGTCACCTCCTTTCCTTATTTTTCCATACAGTTCCTGCTTCTGTTTCCTTCTCCCCATACAAAAATGGTCTATTGACAGTCTATAGACTTCTTACAGACTCTATTGCCTTCCTATAGATATCTCTTTTTGTCTATTCATAGTCTATAGACTGACTATAGACAAAAGTCTACTAAAACTGTATGGCCTTACATTTATAGATTGTCTATAGACTGTCTGCGGGATTTGTATTGCCCATAGACTGTTCTGTAGGGTTTGTCTATAGAGAGTCTATAGACTTTATAGACAGAAGTCAATGGACAGTGTATACACTGTCCAAAGAAATTTTTGTAAGGTTCGCCATACATCCCAATAGTTCAGCAGACAGCAGCATTACCAAAGAGTGGCGAGGCGTGTTTACCAATTTTCTAGCAGAGATATTATGTTTGATTACTGCACACACGCACAATATAACCGCATAACAGCGCGTCAGTTGATGAGCCTTCTACTCGCCGATGCCTATAGTACTGCGTTGTGATCTAGTTCAACCTCTATGGTTCTATGACCCGTCATAGACCTCGCCTTGTGAAGAAAAGGTACCTTGTGCCATGGCACTCTATAGCTGCCATAGCTGCCTTTCCGATATAACAATCAATCTTCATCATTATTTCAATCTCTCTCTCTATTACCCGGAAGAAGTGCTGGCAGGAAACATTGGTACATAGAGAAAGCTGGAAAAAATACACTTACAACTGGAGCTATATTAAAAAAAAAGAAACATGGCAATTTCGGCGAGTTGGTGCAACATGACTTCAAAAATATAGCGCAGCGCCTCCTCAGCTGACTTGTATTTACGCTGCGCTATATTTTTGAAGGAAGTCGAGGCGATTCCCGTTGCGGAGCGTCATCATAGCATAGCACTTCAGCTGATCGCCAGCTAGCTAAGAGAGCTCCTTGTGTGTTCGGTTTGATGGCGCCACTCTAATGCGCGCGTCCACAGGCGATAGGATCTGACACTCTACCGCATTATCCCCAAGTCAGTGTACCCCGTGGATTCCTCATCCTCAAATAGCGTTGTGCAGCCGCACTCAGCTCCCATAAGCAGATAGCTGAGCGCCGTTCGGGGTCCCTGGTGCCGCTGCATACTGTATGAGATTATCAGCGCGCCGGTCCATTACACTTCGTCGGCGACACTGGTCGTTGAAGCCATCTTCGTTCTCTTACTATGCTTGGTTTGATAGTATAGCAGCCCGGATTGCCCCACGCTGTCACGGTAGTGAAATTTGAGTCCCCCATGAATATCGCAGTACACATGCTGTGATAGAGAAGCCGCTAGAGCGCGTTTATTATACTGGTTATAAAGCCTGGAGATACAGTGAACAGACTCTCATTCCCTTGTTAAGGTAAGCAGTGTCGGTAAACTATCGAGTCCACGGCACGACGCTGGCTCCGCCTATTGCAAAGTGAAGACTTCATTACAGGACGCAGCAGAATATGCACTTGTGGCTGCTTGTCGTCTAGGAAGACAGCGCGGTGACAGGGGCTGAAATTTTTCGCTTGTTCACGCGGATAACGTTGGTACTCTAAGACGTGCCAGAAAGAAAACGGAAGCAATAAACGGGGCAATTGAGAGTGGTGACGAGCCTCCCATGAATAAAACTCTCATACAGAGAATATAATTAAGGGCGTCATTACGCAAACGCCAGCATCCCGTATTCATTACGCGGCACTTGACGACCGCGTCACCCTCATTCGTCCGGGGAGCTTCAAATTTCTCGAGGGAAGGCAAAGTTGTGAATGATGTTTATTGTTAATTAATTTGTTTCTTTCTCTTCAATTTAAAACGTCGTTTCGTGTGCGTGCATGCATGCGTGCGTGTATGCGTGTGAGTTTGTGTAACGCTTATTTTTCTGACACACACACACACAAAATGTTTTAACCACTATTGGCGCTAAATGAGCCTTAAGCGGAGAAGCAGTTTTGTAAGTTTCGGATGAGACGTCACAGTTCGCTAAAACGGACAGATCGTTGCCAGAATGTATGCAATGACTTATTCCAGAAAAAAAAAACTGATATATTACTAAACGCCTTTTAATGCGAAGCAACCTTTCCTCGTTTCTGATCGTTACACATTCACAAATTCCCTCTCGTACCAACACGCATTGCTGTCGCAACTAAACAAGTCTCGGATGTTAATCATTTTCACGGTGCAATGCACTTCCTGAACACATCTTAAACAGTAGAGAGCAAATGCAGCTTCGCCAGAATAGAATGTAGCCACCCCGGCGTAGCATTTACTCGGTCACCAATTCCTAAATGAATATAGCAATGGCACTAACGGCCGTCAACGAGAGAGTCATCTGTACTACAGAGGACATAATTAATATGATGATGATGATAGTACGAAAGAAAAGCAGGACTTCCTCACTTTGTTTCAGCCTGCTGTTCACGCCGTCTGTCCCTGGGTTACAGCAGTCCCCGGTATCTTGCGCCTGTATACAGGACGGCTACTCGGGTAAGCCGATTCCCTGCCGCCGTCCGGCGTTTGCGTCAAGACGGGCACGCGCACGCATTTCCTCGCGTTTACGCGAACAGCAGCGCCGTCCTGTGCAGCGCTGCTAATCTGGGTGGACAGCGTCGTTTTACTTCGTTACCCCTTCTTTACCCCGTGGGACTAAACACGCTTGTGCACAGGCTTTTCCTTACCTCGAGGGGACTTTGCCCTGCTTTTTGCTTCGATCGACGCAACTGCGTATTGTGCGGTCGTGACGGCGCAGCTAAAACCCGGTCATCTGCTCGCGCCTTGTCGCACTGACAGCGCACCAGCAGCAGTGCGTGTGGGAATTCCCGTCAAGGCGAGTCGCGTTCGATGACTGCGCCCCTTTTTTTTGTATTCGTTTTTCTTCGGGTCGGTCGAGATCGTTTCCAGCCGCTTCTGTCCGAAGTTTGGGAAGCGCGTGTGCCTCACACTCGAGCTCCTTCGTCCCAATTAGTTGCTGCCACTGTCTTCGCGCCTCGTTTAACGTCGGGGCTTTTAATCTTTCTCGGATCGCTCGCTTCCTTGCTAGTCTGTTTGTTTCTTTTTCTAGTTTTTTTTTTCTTCGCCGTAAAACAGCGGCATTTTCCAACGGTCGCAGGACCTTAACTTTGCAAGTCCACGTGCGCGAGCTCTGAAATGACACGATAATTATTGGCCGCGAAGTATGCTTGGGATGCTTTCTGTGCCTATTTTATTATTCACGTTACAAGTCACATGCTTCGCGGTATTTAGTGTTATCGCTTCTATTCACTTAGCATTATCGCGTAAATAAATGTTTGTTTACAACACACGAAGAGTGGCTTATATCGCCGGGACAGGAATTGTGGCCTTTAACAAATGTGTGAAGTCAATTTTGTATTCAAAAGCATTCCAACTTGTGACGAAGTCAAGCGATAGCGAAGCGAAGCGAAGCGAAGCGAAGGGAGCAGGGAAGTGGCGGGGAGAAAGGAGCACTGCATGACTAAATTCCCGGAAACTCGCAACCCAAGATCCCATATTGTGGGGATGTGAGGTCAAGCCTCCACCTCATATGCTCCTGAAAGCTCCCTCCGAAGAGATCTGTAATCAACTACTGCTGAAGCAATAGAAAACACAGGACGCTGTTGTTAACTGCGCCTTGGAGGTCACACCTGTATGGGGGTCACACTAAGGTACAGTCGCCCACGATCTACAGATCCTTGGCAATAAAGTTTTTTTTTATTTCTCCCTCTCTCTCTCGCAGCGAGGGCGGGGCAAAGATTGTAACGTGGCACGTACGTCACGGTTTGTCCCTATTTGATGGACGTCGCTTTGTGCTTATCTCAGGCGCTTGGCTTTCGGATCGCGGAAGAAATGGTCCAAATTTGTTGAGCCACAGCGGCAAGGATATATAATCGCGTTTTCGGAGCTTTAAAAACTGATATTGCTATTATTAAAGGCCGGCTACAAGTCTATAATTGCAATCAGATGTCTATCGTAATAGTTTAGAAAGTTAACTACACTACTGTGCGATATCCGTGCAGGCTAAGGAACCCCAGGTGGTCGAAATTTCCTGAGCCCTTCACTAACGACGTCCCTCATTGTCTGAGTCGCTTTGGGACGTTATACCCCCATAAACCAAACCAAACCGCAATCGAACGCCTTTATAACGAGGCGCTCGGTAGCTCCAAAATGCTTCGTTATAAAGGTTGCGCACCATATCGTATACAGTAGAGGAGGCTAAGCATGTTCAGTAAAAGAAAACCTCTATTTAGTGTGAGTTGGAGAGATACTTAATGAAAGAAGTCGCTTTCTCCAGGACACCTTGTCCTATGGAATGTGCAACTGCAGCCGATCTCATCGAGGTTGACAGCATACTGCAGGGCGAATCCCGGGGGCGGCGCAATGCATTATAGCTGCAGTGCGTAGAATGCCGCTATTGTCTCTCTTGTTAATTTTTCTTTGTCGCGCCCGCGGGCTCTTCATCATTGCTATCTTCGTCAGCCTTCGCCTCCTCCCCGTCCTTGATCGTCATCAGTCGTCAACTTCGAGCATATCATCACGTCATCTTCAACCGCGATGTTTTCTTCAGCCGTCACACCTGCTGTCGTGTTGCAAAAATCGGCGTAAAAGTTGAGCGATCCCTGGAGCTTTACAGCAGGACTGTAACAGTCGTTGTCATCGACACGCATGTCAAGCGCGTCTCTAGCGCTGTCCTGATCTGTAGGAAGTCCGCACTTCCGACAGAAATTACGCGCCACCTTTGCCGGCATGCTCCACCAAGGGTTGGTAATCATTACAATGGCTTGGAGGACGTTTAGCTTAGCTGGCAACTCATATTTGTGCTCGAGGTTCAGCAGAATTCCCTTCAGCATCCGCGCAGTAGTGTGCCAAAGCAGACCGCGTTATGCCTTTATCTAACGGCTACAACAGGGAGGTGCAGTTCGGTGGCAAGAAAATTATATTCACGTGATCTAGCACGGGGATCTTGTTATGTGCGGCACAGTTGCCGACTACGAGGGCAGTCTTTCGGTTCTGCAGTCGCATCTTTTTCTCCGCCTGCAAAAGCCAGGCTTGAAACAACTCCGTCATTCAGTAGTCTTTGTTAGCCACATAGTCAGCCGGAAGGTTATAGGCATGCCTTTGAAGTACCGTGGTTTCGTAGGTCGTCCGACCGCCAATGACTTAAGCTTCTCCGTACTTACAGCGTTACAACACAACAGCCCAGTAGAGCGTCGCTCTGACTTCCTGCCGCCTTCGCAACAATCTCTCTTCCCGCAGAGTGTTTTCTCAGGAATGATCTCATAAAAAAGGGTAGTTTCGTCACCGTTAAATGTACGTATCTTCCGGTATGTGCTCCTGCAGAACCTTGAACAGCTCTGACACGTGCCACTTGTCTGACACGCGCGTCGGCATCTCAGGAATTTTTTTCGCGAGTATGTCTGTGAACCACGTGTAGACGATGGCGTAAACGTCATGGAAAGTCGCTGCTCGAATCCGCTTGCGTGACGGGTCCGTCTGACGTTGTGTTATTAACGCTTCTATCTTGTCCTTGTCTTCAAGGAATGTCTACAGCGTCGATCCACTGATCCCATACTCCTCTGCAACGTCTATCTTTTTACGGCCACTCGCGACTGCACTGACAATTTACAACTTTTCTTCAAGAGAGAACTGTCGACGCTTCGATGCTCCTGCACTCCTTACATTCATGGCGGCCATCCCAACCCCGAGACGAAAGCGCTCGCTGAAGTTAACTTCATTTCGTCAACTCCCAACTGGCTCAGTGCGAAACGGCTCTTTGCAACGGCGGCTTCGTCGGCATGTTCGCGCTTGTTGTTCACAGAGTTCGCCAGTGTTGGTTTCCGAATCGCGGAGATCGTTGTGCCGAGTTTTGCTTTTCTCGCAGCAGGTACCGCTAGTGCCACTCATCTAGATGTTCGGCCTTTCGGCCCGCTGTGCATTTTTTTTTCTTAGCGCTGGTGAGGCGGGTATAGCAAGGCTACTAAGGAGCTTGTAATCTCCCGTGCTGCCTTTGCTGTGGTGTCGACCGGCGCTCCCTAAGTGCACCGCAGCTCAGTGGTGGCTGCGGAGGCACTGGCTGCGCCGCTACGGGCGTTCGTTGTAAAGCAACGAATCGGGCGTCGGGGGCGCCTAGATTCGTTCGTTCTACAAGCAAATTCGTTGTAGTGGTGATCTCTGTTGAGGCTTTCATAATACATATGAAAGATAAGAATTCGGCTTGGACATACGAAATCCTTCGTTGTACAGGTCGTTTCGTTGTAGAGGCCTTTGTTGTAGAGGCGTTCGACTGTATAAGAATCCAGTTAATCACTTTGCTAGTTAACATAGTGCGCCTGTTTTTATGTCGTCCGCCAACACACGTAACACTGCGCCGCAGAAAGCTTCTCTTCACCTCAGAAGCTCTATTTTGAAAAATTAGTGAAGGGCTTCTCTGAAATAGCTGGTTTAGGGCTTGAATGCAACTTAACGCCGTCTTGTAGTTACGACTGCAAAGAAATTTAAAATCTGGTGCCAGCCAAGTTGGGAACGATATAAACAGGCTTACGGGTACCAACCTGCGCATAAACACCTGTGTTTTCATTAAGATACCTCCAAATTTCCTCGTGGAAAAGAGTAAACTCATGCGGGTGTTTGCCATGCACTCTAGCAAACACATTATCCTAACCGCAAGGCTCTCTCTACAAGCGTATCAGTCATGTGACTCACACTAGCCTTCGCTCTGTTTTTGTACTTTTAGTTTACTCGGTGGCGTATTGGGAACCCCTTTCCGAAGTGTATTTAGATGCAAAAGAAAGCAGTTAGTGTTCCAACCCAATTATTTGGGAGTTGTAATTAAGCAGCCCCTGCGCAGAGCGAACGCTCATATTCATGCCGACTATTAGAGCCGTTGCTGCCGGCACATTTCCACGGGCGCATCCATCATCGGCCTGGCACCAAGAACGCGAGCAATCTGGGCTTCATTAAGGGCACAGGGAGAGGAACTGCACGAAAGCTCTTCCTGCGAAAAGCACCGGAGAAGATGAGAATGTTTAGCATCACACAGCACTCAATTCTGTTACAGTGTTTATCTTCTCCGGGAGCGCAGCCGAAACTCACGGCAGAGGCGGTGACACGCCGCGAAATAGCCGCCGGGAACATGCATGCCATGCAAGAAGTGTCGACTCTTGCCTGCAGTTACGTACAGAGAGAGCTCGTAGCATTACTGTAGCACAGTGAGACACAACAGTGACAGTTTCGTCGTATTGCGGCAATAGTTGCGCATGAGGTATACACTTTAGGAGTTTTGGTGCTAAAGCACTACTTAACGCGGTCCCAACCAAGAATCTTGTAGGAAGCCTCAGAGTAACTCGGTTAGGCTCGGGAAAATTCGAAGGATCGTTGTGCCAGCTGTAGCCAATGGGAGGGTGACCTTGAGGGTGACCCTGGAAAAACCCAGCGTAGCAACAGGCCATGCAAAAAAATAAAACAAATATTGCCGACACTGGTTTCGAACTTGGGGCGACGCTAAAAGATCAGCTTCGCTGGCCATTGCACGAGAGCACTACGCTACCGCCACAGTTTTTTTTTTCTTTATTGCATGGAAATAGTGCCGAAAAGAAAATTCTAAGCAGGCTTACGCCACAAAACACCAGGTCACCATACCTCTGCATGACCCCGCCTTCCAAAACATCAAAAGTCTGGGGGGGGGGGGGGGGGGCACACACATGCATCCAGATAGGGGAGCAAGCTAGGCGGCTCTTGCAGGGCCGCATATACTCCCCGCACCAAAGGGGATTGCCCACGAAATAATGATTTCGACAACCGTGGTGATTCGGCGCGGCGGTCCATCATACGGCTTTTCCGGAGACAAAGTCTCCGCAACACAGAGATCATAGGGCACAGCGCAGTTTTTCTCCACAGGCAAAAAACGGATACTGTAGGGTGTGATGTCAATGTCCTTCTTAATTGTTCGTTGTAATATATCCCAGAAGAGCACAGCATCAATGCACAGAATAAAACAATGGTCAATTGTCTCTGGTGTGCTGCACAGGCGGCAGTTCGCCGACCATGGCGCAAGCATCTCCTTAGCATGAAGCCGTGCTTTCACAGGCAGCGTATGTGTGTCATTTAAAGACGAATGTTTTTGCAGCAGGAGAAATGAACATTCGCCTAACACGTTTTAAAACAGTGGTGTCAAGGAACTACAGAAAAGGTTGCCGATACAACGGTAAAGGGAACAAATACTCTGTAAGTGCCTGAGTCAGCTGCCTTCTGGAGAGGCTGTACGGGTAGCCTAAAGAAAAGCGCACAGTGAGGAAATTGAAGGTGTCAGCAACATCCTTAAGGAATCCCCATAAAGGGCCCTCACGAGTGTATCCTGTCGGCGCGAATAGGAAAGGCAAATGAGCCCTGAGACGCCTAATAACCACAGCTACTGAAAGAGGTGGCTTGACGATTCGAAAAAGAAAAAACGCGAAACAAGCTGATGCACGAATAAGTGAAGAAGGCCGATTACACCAGATCAAGAGAAAGAAATAGGCTATCGCGACGCATGGGTTCCAATTTGGGAACGCCATACGAATGTAGCAAATATTATGTGCATCACCTGCACTTTCTTCCTCGTACAGTGGAGAACCTGCAACACATAGGCAAGTTTTGCAAATAAAAAAAAATGTTGCAGACTTGAGCCCAAGAAAACACTGATAGTTCCCTACCAATTCAAGCCTGGGTTTGTCGCCTCATGGAGACTATCTGTGAATCCCAGTAGGCGCGACTGTTGCGAATTTAGTGAAGAGGAACCCCTAGGTAGTGAAGGGGCCCGCAGTCCCAGCTTATGCCACCATAATGACTTGGCGTTGTACCCCAATGGCCCAACCAAAACCCCTTGGATTTATCTAGATTAAGAGCCGCACCTAATACCTCGCAAAACTGTGCAGTCAAATGTAATGCCTGAAGCACACTCTTTTTGTCAGAACAAAAGAACGCGACGTCATCTGTATAGGCTAAAATCTTAATTTCGCACTGCACCAGGGAGAAACCATGGATAGTTGCGCAGTTAATAATACTGAGGCAAAGGGGTTCAAGATATAGGGCAAACAACAAAGGCGATAATGGACAGCCTTGGCGAACAGATAATTTCAATGGAATAGGTGTGGTTAGCTCTTGATTAACAATTAGCCTTGTATAGGACTCCTTATAGCACAGTCTTATGCCCATAAGCAAAACGTCTCCAATATTTGCATGCTCTAGTACCGCAAACAAGAAATCGTTACGAACTTTATCAAAGGCCTTGGCAAGGTCAAGCTTAATTAGAGCTACTTGTCCGGACTCATCTGATACTTTCTCCACTACTGAACATGCAATATGAATATGGGTTTGGATGCTGCGGCCTCTGATATCGCAGACCTGATGCGTGCCTATTAAGTGAGCGACAATTAGCTGCAGACGATTGCAAAGAACATTTTCAGAAGGTTTGTAATCTACATACAGAGGGAAATTGGCTACCGCCGCAACCGATCACGCCTCGTGCTAAACTGCGACACACTCTCGCGCTGTGCATTGCACATCGTCGTCTTCATCAACTTCTATCTACGGTGCGAATGGATCAAATCAGCTTAACCTTGATCGAAGCTTAACCTCAGCCTTAGCTGTCTCAGCTCAACCGCCGCCATACGTGCCGACAAACCAGCCATGAGCCAACCAGGCTAGACACATGCTTACACCATTATTCAAAATTTATCACTGCACGTGCACCATATTCTCATTATAGCTGTAGCGTGTAGCGTGCCGCCAAATTCAAACAGTCGACGCTACGGAGGTCTTTCATTTTACTTTCCTACTACTTACAGCAGCGGCGGATCTGCATAAAGGGGTCCCTAGGACAAATGAACAGCTGACTTATGGAGTTTAGCGGCGGCAACCCATAAGAGATTGGCGGATACACACACCTATTCCGCCATGACATAGATGAAATCTTCCCCCTTTCGCAGCGACCCACTGTACGTCACTCACAGCCGAAATTCACTCATTTCCCGCTGTTCGTTCGCATATACTCCGCGCACAATTCAGAAGCGCTATTCGGAAGGGGGGGGGCACCGTTACCAAGCCCACTTCGAACCAAATTTGATCGCACATGTCACCTGCATGTCCGAAGCCGTTCCCCAGAAATAGTCTTCGGAACTCGGCATTTGCAGCCCTGTGCGACTGCGCCGCTTCAGGCTCCGCTATTAGCAAGGCTACGTCCTGGCTTCTTTGCAAACTTGGCCGTCTCGCAATGCCGGCATCCCGCTGCGCTTCATGCTGTTTGTGGCGCATTACACGCACTGCTGCGGCGTTGTGCTACCTAGCTTTTTGCTGTTGTGCATGCCTAGGCTTGGCTGGCGATTCTCACCCTCAGTCGCTGCATCTCTCATTTCGTCAACTTAGTGTGTGCGTCGATGTGCCACGTTGTTGTTGTTGTTGTTGTTGTTGTTGTTGTTTTTGTTGTTGTTGTTGTTGTTGTTGTTGTTGTTGTTGTTGTCGTCGTCGTCGTCGTCGTCGTCGTCGTCGTCGTCGTCGTCGTCGTCGTCGTCGTCGTCGTCGTCCTCCTCCTCCTCCTCCTCCTCCTCCTCCTCATACAATAGCACATACCCACAGAGGGGGATCGACCAAGCATTGGGGTGCACAGAGAGTTTTCCAGATGAATTTTTTCATGGAGTAAAATAAAATTTGCCGCTCTGTGTACATACAACGGCGGCCTCGTTTCGATGGAGGCGGAACGCAAAGGCGCCCGTGTGCTGTGCGATGTCAGTGCACGCTAAAGATCCCCAGGTGGTCTAAACCATTCCGGAGCCCTCCACTACGGCACCTCTTTCTTCCTCTCTTCTCTCAGTCTCTCCTTTATCCCTTCTCTTACGGCGCGGTTCAGGTGTCCGCCGAGATGCGGACAGATACTGCGCCATTTCCTTTCCCCAAAACCCAATTTTCAATTTTTTTTCTGTGTACAAGCGACTTCTTCCTCAACATCTAACACTTGTTTCTGCGTAATTGAGGCTGCATCCCTTGCGCCTTTCCACTCTGTCCTAACTGCCCACACATGCATACCCCGCGAGAGACTTCTTCTTCTTCTTCTGTGGTTGAAGGAAGAATGGAAAGTGGGAAGACACGGGCTTGTCTACTGGAGAGCTGGCCTCCACGCCCACTGCCAGCGTGTCATAGGAGGGGGAGGGGAAGAAGATTAAAAGGAGAGGGTAGCGCGCAGCCGCAGTGATCATGTCAGATGGCATGTGCTGTCCCCTGAGGCCTATAGGCGGCCAGAGAGGCCGGTGGCCTCCACGAAGGAGAGGATGTGCCGGAAAGCCTTGGCAGGATGGTGGCCGCCGGGGAAGAGAAGGTGATCCACTGAACAGCAGGGGAGGCCCAAGGAGCGATAACCCGCCTACATGATTGTCCTGCTACCCGCCTTTTATATGTAGAGACATTGAGAAGTAACTGGAGACAAAGTGTGCGCCACATTTCTACAGTGCAAAAACTTGGTAAGAGAACCCCACGTGAACTGCCGGGAGCTTACCAGATAAGAAAAAGGGGGCTCTGACTGGTTGCTTAAGCGGTGCTTCAGTTTTCTTGTACAAATCGGAATACGACCTTTTCTCGGCCACAAGACACGATGTTTCTTACGGTGTACGTCGGCTCTAGGTTTGCCTTTGTCACGTGTCTTGGTGTATTCTGTGCGCACACGCGTGACGCAGCCAATATACAGGGTGTTTCACCTAAAGTTTACACAATTTTTTAAACAGGCTTTTTAAGTAAGAACAGCGCTTTCTTCGGCACAGCATTATCAGCGGTGTAATAGATCAAAATACAGCTTAGGAGTGCTACTAGCTAACGCGTCGACGTCGCGCTGCATATTCCAGCAATACTGCATGCGTATACACGGGGCTTCGGCATGTTGACGCTGGTTTGGGTCGTTAATCCGCAGATGCGTTTCCAGCAGGAACCTACTTGACGGAGAGAGCGAAGAGAGGAAATTGAAAGCAGAAAAACAAATATAAAACTTCATCCAAACTTGATTACACCGGAAGAAAGATGGGCAGAGAAGGTCGATTGCGCTGAAACTCGGGATAATCCCATCTCCACACCACTTCGCTTCGCATCTGGAACGTCTGCTTCAGCATACTACAGAAGCGAAGTCCCAGTGACATGCGGGCCACACCTGATGGTAATATATGACGGAATCTTCCCTTCGGTTCCTGCGACATCCGTCCCTTCTTCACGTTCATCCAAGCTGGGCCGTTCGATGTCCGCGGCAGCCTAAGAGGTTGCAAATGAGTCACAACAACGTTTATGCGCCCGTTGAAGTAAGTCGCGAGCTCGAAGAATAAGCCACGCTCCACATCCCACGTCCTCCCAAACAATGAAGAAAGTTGAAATGATCCCGTTATATATTACCCCGCTTTGCGTTATAACACTTTCACGCAGTTGCGGAAAGCTCGTATTTTAAATAGTCGTCAAAAAAGGGACCGTGATATCAAACGCGCCTGCGTAGGAGCTCGCCATGGTATCGACACGTCGCTCCGTTGTTCATTTCGTTGGCGCTTCCAAAGCGTAATATAATACCGGCAATATCGCCAGCATTGCGTGGCAGAGAACACCGCAGGTGCAAGCGTCGCGCTTCTTTCAAAAAAATATCGAAAATAAAAGACTAACAGCAGCGTTTCCGTCGCGGTCTAGCGTTCACACGCATCACTCGAAAGTGCTCCATTCATCTCCGTTTACCTCCCACATACGCGCGCAGGGAACGGCAGCAGCCGAATGGAAAGAATGCGCTCCAGCGGCGACGGTACGTAATGCATCCGCGCTTTCTTCGCCCCGATGCCATAGAGAACACACACCGCGCATCAGCACTGGCACATTGTCCCGCCGGTATTGCGCGCGTAAAAGTTTGCAGTCATACGGCAAAATCGGGAGAGGTGAACAGCTCCGCGTCCCCGTTCGACTTTCATTGCGATGTCGGCGACAACAAAAGTCACCGAGGCGTACAGGCGCGGCCAAAAGTAAACGGAGCACGCTATTGCCTTCTAACATTTTTCACTCGCTTCCTAATTGAGACTGGCAACTGTGGTATGTGCAGGCTAGTAGTAGACGATAGTTCGCTTTCTCATGAACAAATAATGTTTCACCACGTGCTATAGGAAAGGCGGCATTGCAATTAGAACAAAATGGAGTGCTCCGTTTACTTATGCCCGCGCCTGTACGTCTGCGTACTGTGGTAGACCTGGTGTATAAGGGAAAGCCCACCACTAATATTCAAAAATAAGCTTTTTTTTAGGTAAAATAGGTTGCTTCGGGGCATAGCAATACCAGCCTTGGTGGACAGCGGAAAAGTGGTGAATTTATTTGTTGATCTATTCTGAATACTGCCAGTCTCAACTGAGACTTTAGTAGGGGGGACGAGCAAGATAGAAAAAAAATTCTAAGTTCAAACACTGCACTCACAGATTGCGTGACAAAAAAATCAGTCTGAACACATATAACAACTTAAATTAGAAATAATAAAAAATTAATCATACATAACCTCTGTAAGCTGTGCGATGATTGGTAATACTCGGTGGAATTCGGGTTGGCTTGGAAATAATACATTGTGAGTATCAAGAAAGTTTTTAAGTGCCTAAGGATGATAAAATAAGCTGGAGCATTTTACAAGATGCACTGCATGGTTGAAGATATTGGTCTGCAATTCTTAAATACTGTTCTGTAATAACTTAGGGAAGATTGTGAGGCAGTATTACGGAAATCTTCAAATTGGAAAGGCAATTACAGACGAACTAATTAAGATCAGTTGATTAAACTTCGTACACTGCACTAGCTTGTTCTCCGTCCCAAAGTCATAAAAATATTTATGCTGTGCACTCCGATGCACAGCAAATATTCATGCCCACAATAGCCAAACGCTGCTATATTACAAGGCTGCCGATCAAATACAAATCAAAGAACACACATTCTGAGACCATATTATACTAGATAAACATCCATTTAATACGAAGGTCATACGATACTATCCTAAGTGAAGCAGTTTCTTCAGAAATGTTCTCTGAAGAAGATAATATTGCTACGTGGCTATATGCAGCATACGTAATCTGCGAGTCTGTCTGTCTGTTGTTGCCAGGAAGAAAGAAAAGTGCACAGGCCTGCCCACTGGCTCAAGCAGAGCCACAATCGCTACCACGTGCAGATAGTAGGAGAGTTGAAAGATAGATGGGATAGAAAGACAGGATAGTAAAGACGCGCGGTATAAAGACCAAAGCCGATCCCGGAGGCAGTGCAATACCGGGAAAAACCGGTGGCGGAAGTGAAGCAACCTTCAAACTCTCCGCCGCATTTCCAAAAATAAGTCCAATTAGGACCCGTAACAGATATTCTACGGGGTCCGTAGAATATCGAGGCTCTATCGATGTATAGCGAGGCTCTATCGAGGTTGTTGTTGTTGTTGTTAGCCTATCAAAATATGGCACATACCCACACTGGGGGATCGGCCAAGAATCGAGGTATAGCGAGGCTCTGTTCGTAGTCGTAGTCGTTCGAGACACTTCGTCGTCCCTCGCCCCAGCGCCTGTAGCAATATCAACGAAACTACCGACTTCGTCACCTGCAATACCACATCTTGTGCAATTCATAACGCAGCTACACTATAGTAGTGTGCATCTATCGAGTGAGTGCACATTTGGATTTCGAATGGTGCCTACATTGTGATTTTTGAACAAGAAAAACGCGCAGAATGCTCGCGCGAACGTAGCATAAAATGGAGCATTCGCGCTGCCGGATTGCGACCCCAGCTTGAAGTGCACAGATTGTCGAAGTTACTACGGAGCAGCCAATTAACTGTGCGATGGGCCTCATAGTCATAAGCCCTGCTTTGACAGAATGAAGGCAAATCTGTTCGTACTCCCATTCTGTAAGCGAGGCAAGCACTTTCAGTACTGCGCACATGCGTTACCTCGACTGTTCTTAGTTACCTTTTAATTAGCCATTCATAACTGCCATCTTGTTGATCATCTAGCGACTTCGCGCTTTTCGTACTCACGTCAGAAACTGACGTGAGTACGAAAAGCGCGATCAGAACTGAATATTTTCCCCTTCCTTCTTTCTTTCTTTTTTTTTTTTGCTGGTTCAAACGCATTTCCCATCTGTCTGCATTTTGTTCTTTGCTGGAAGCGGGCTAAGTAGTAGTAAGTGGTTTTTATTAAAAGAATAATAAAAAGGAAGGAAAAGATTCGTGCTAGCCCCGGCATCTGCCATCGATACTGAAGCACTTGAGCTGGGGAAGCGGAAATAAAGGATAGCAGACAGAATGGAAAAATGAAATAAAAGAGGAACCGGGCTAAAAAAATGCCTTTTCATGCGAATGTCCCGCTTTTTTTATGTCCTATGCTTGAAAGCCATTCCCGGTACTGTCATAATCAAGCGCTATGCGTAGCCGAGGTCATATTCTGCGATATAACAAAGTCGCAGAATTCCCCATTAAAGCCTATTCCCGCTTTTCCTTTTTTTTCTCTCAAAAAATCATCCCCTTTGGCTGCGCCGAAGCAAAAGTATTTTCTGGAATCAGGCGGTTCCTGAAAATCCCTCTCGATTCCCGGGAGTCCCACCAACGGCCCGACTGCCTTCTCCCTATTCAGTTTTTTGAGGACTCGTGAATACCATCCGGAGGACGTAGGAGAGCTACCACGTCCACCAACCACATATCCCGCCCGAAGGTTAATATTAGATGGGACCGCCGGCTTGTCGAAATCTGTCTTTCCACGAATGCTCCGTTTAAGCAGCTGCAGCGTTTTAAAAAATTGGCAGTGGCTTAACTTGGCTAACATTGGAATTCAGCGAAAACAAAATACGCTTGCTAAGCGTCTGAGGCTCGTTCATGGCAGCTCCGCTACATGCTCGCGACAGCCCACACGACCACGTGGCTATGACGTGGTATCACATGGTCTTACGACACCCCCTCGGATGTCGTCACGTGGCTTCACATCACCCCATCGATTGTTAAGGTCATAGGTCAAAGGTCAATTTAAAAGTCACCAAATGTAAAAAGTCAGGGGTCAGAGCAAGATCAAAGGTCAACTGAAGGTCATGGGTCAAGGTCAGGAGTCAAGGGTCGGACGCCATACTGTACCACATATGGTCACATGGCTAATGTGGCTGGGCTGAAGGTCGTTCAAGGTCGTTCTCCGGCCTAAGCGACGAATGCTCTACCTAGCGTAGTGAAGCTTTCCGCTTCAAGATAAAAATGCAAATTGACCCGACCGCGGCGGCCGCGTTCCGATGGAGGCGAAACGCTAAGGCGCCCGTGTGCTGTGCGGTGTCAGTGCACGTTAAAGATCCCCAGGTGGTCGAAATTATCCCGGAGCCCTCCAGTACGGCATCTCTTCCTTCCTTTTCCCCGCCGCGGTGGCTCAGTGGTTAGGGCGCTCGACTACTGATCCGGAGTTCCCGGGTTCGAACCCGACCGCGGCAGCTGCGTTTTTATGGAGGAAAAACGCTAAGGCGCCCGTGTGCTGTGCGATGTCAGTGCACGTTAAAGATCCCCAGGTGGTCGAAATTATGCCGGAGCCCTCCACTACGGCACCTATTCTTCCTTTCTTCTTTCACTCCCTCCTTTATATAAACCCTTCCCTTACGGCGTGGTTCAGGTGTCCAACGATATATGAGACAGATACTGCGCCATTTCCTTTCCCCCCCCCAAAAAAACTATTATTATTATTACTTCCTTCCTTTCTTCTTTCACTCCTTCCTTTATTCCTTCCCTTATGGCGCGGTTCACCTTAGTTTCTTCTTTCACTCCCTCCTTTATTCCTTCCCTTACGGCGCGGTTCAGGTGTCCAAAGATATAAGACATACTGCGCCGTTTCCTTTCCCCAAAAACCAATTTATTATTATTATTTTTTAGGAAAAGAAAGGCGCAGTGACCCTCTCCCTCCTCGGTGAACGCTTCAACCGCGATGTGAGAGGAGAGAGAAAGAAGAGAGAAAGAGGAGTCGTAGTCAAGTGCTCCGGAATAATTTGGACCACCTGGGGATATTTAACGTTTCTTTCACTCCCTCCCTTGTCCCTTCCCTTACGGCGTGGTTCAGGTGTCCAAAGATATATGAGACAGATACTGCGCCATTTCCTTTCCCCAAAAACCAATTATTATTATTAACGTGCACTGACATCGCACAGCTAATGGGCGTCTGTTATTTAGCCTCCATCGAAACGTGCCCGCTGCGGCCGGGTTCCTGTGTCCATCGAAAATGAGATAGTTACTGCGCCATTTCCTTCCTACGAAACCATTTTTTATGGTTAGCGAAAGATGAGGTTGTAAACAAAGGGAACGTGCGGTAACTTTTTTGCTTTGCGTGGACACGTGAGACGGATAGTGAGGGACGTAATGAAGGGAATGGAAAGAGGAAGAAAGAGGAAAGCAGCTGTGTAGTTACAGGTAGCTCGAATAATAAGGGCAACAGGCTGTCCAGACACAAGAACAAATTCTTTTACATGCAAAATGCCTCTTGGGAATCGCCGATTGAGAGGAAAAACTATTTAAAACAAAAGAGAAAAAAATTTGATTGGGACTCGCGCTTACGAAACAATTATGGGCTGTACGCGGATGACGGGTTCCCTTTATTATTGAATACTACCTGTACGTATAAGAAAACCTTTCCACTAAGAGAACACGAAAAGCAGATTAGTTTTCTTTTCTCTCTTTTTTTTTTTGCCCCGCAAACCAAACTTTTCCTATCTTGATGTTCCTGCGCATTAGTCCTCGCAATTACGGCAGCAGGTACGGGCGATCTCCGCTGAGGAAGCTTCTCTCACGGCAACAGCTGCGGCGGCGCGCTCCGTCCGTGCTCTCGGCAGCCGCGCCTTCGATCAGGCTCGGACGACGGGCCTGCTTTCCAACTCCCAATTTCCGGTCTCGAAAATCTGTTTACGCAAGCTGCAGGAAGCCCCGATCGCTCTCCCGACGAGCACCGGCCATACGTGGGCGTTTTTTCCCTCAGCGTCACTCGACGCGCGCTTGCGAAGCACCCCCTCTTCTCCCCGTGTCTCCTTCTTCCCCTGCGAGCTCCTGAGGATTTCGCTGTGGGCTCTCCCATTTCGCGCGCGACATTGCGAAATATTTCGCCATGTCCATAGAAACCTTTCTAACGGACGCTTCGTTCGCACTTTATATATATATATATATATATATATATATATATATATATATATATATATATATATATATATATATATATATATATATATATATATATATATATATATATATATATATATATATATATATATATATATATATATATATATACAGGACGTGCTACGTCCGCCGCTATGGACGAGGGTGGCGCTGGTGAACACTCTCAAGGTTCGCTTACAGGCAATAAACATAAATACCCACGAGAGCAGCAGATTGGACAGCCGTCGCCGTAGCTCAGTTGTTAAGAGCACCGGACGCGATATTCGGAGGACGTGGGTTCGGATCCCACCGGCGGCATGGTTGTTTTTTCTGCTGCTTTATAAGTAGTTTTCTTTAAAAATCAAAGCTTAATTGAAGTATTTTTCTCCCACTAATCCGCACAATTACTTATAAAAAAAAACATTCCCCAATGCACCTTGGTTTCGGTGACTGTTGGCTTCCTTCATGTGTATATATATAGCCGCGGTGGCTGAGTGGTTATGGCGCTCGGCTGCAGGCCCGAAAGACGCGGGTTCGACCCCGGCGGCGACGGTCGAATTTCGATGGAGGCGAAATTCTAGAGGCCCGTGTGCTGTGCAATGTCAGTAGTGCACGTTAAAGAACCTCAGGTGGTCGAAATATCCGGAGCCCATCACTCCGGCGTCTCTCATAGCCTGAGTCGCTTTGGGACGTTAAACCCCCAAATAATATATATATATATATATATATATATATATATATATATATATATATATATATATATATATATATATATATATATATATATATATATATATAAAGAGTTTCTTCGTGTAATCATAGTAATCTCATACCTCCATGAAGATTACACGAAGAAACTTGAGGCGCGGCCTATCAACCAGCGCACGCCGGATGTGTTTCATCCAGAAGGCAGACATGATGCCCCTGGCGCAAGCGACCGAAAAAAAAAATTATGTCAATTTTCCGTGGTCTTTTTTTGTTTCTAATCTAAACATAAGTTCGACCTTTGTCGTTCATCACCTACTTTCGGCAAACAAGTCTGGCATGCTTCAGTGCGCGCGCCTTACCACTGAAATGACACAAGTATGACGCCAGTATGGCGCCAGTATGGCGACCGTTTTATCCGTTGCAGGTCAGGTTAGGTGAGGTTAATATTGGATCGTGTTAATGGCGATGAATAAAAATTAAAACATAAGAAAAGTTGCAGCTGACCTCATCTCGAATGCACCGCGCGTTCTTTGTTGACGCTCAGTCCTCGACGCTTAAACATTTCCGACTGACTACACCGTACGCAGACATGTTATACGGATCGTTCGGTCAGCAAGGAGACTACGCATTGTTACTGCGACCTCCCCCGTTCCTTCCCTTGACTTTTCCTGAGCTCACAAACGGGGCGAGCCATTTCTTAACTGGCGTCTTTGTTAGTCCCTGACCATTGCACAGTGGTCCGACGTTTTAGTGGACATTCTATAGGCGGCTGTTAACATCGCTGAGATACCTCAAAGAAGACGCCACTTCGGCTTTTCTTGCAGACTTGACTGAGGATCCCGTGAGTAAACATTTGCCACGGTCCTCCGTTGCTCTGAGTAAATTTATAGTCGCATGTAGCTTGCAGCGCTACACAGGAGTTGTTTTTATGTGCCCTTCTTGCTCCCAAAGAGCATCTGTTTACTTTTTTCCAAAGGATTCGCCAAAATTTTGGAAGTAGTCCCACTCCCGAAAAGAGATTAAAGTGGATTAGTTTTGATTAATGGTTGGATTCATTAAAATTAGTCGGGATTAGGGAGTGGATTTTATGCATTGCTTGGAATTACTTGGCGGATTAAGATTGCTTATAGGGGATTAGTGGGTGGATGATTGTAGATTCTGGGGATCACTTGATGAATTGTTGTGGATTATTTGATCGGATCAGTGAAATCCAATATTATAATCCAATGTAGCGTTTTGGGACACTCTAGATTATAGAAGATGATGATTCATGCATACAACATAAGGGCAATGGAATCGGGTTCCAGCCGGCGGCAAAGTCGCAACATTAGACACACGTTGTAGATAAATAGCAGGCAACCAAAACGCTGTCACATTTTCTTCTTTGAGAATGTTTTTCAGAAGGCCTCCGCGTTTTTGTCCTTGTTGCTGCTGGCCTCTGCAAAAATACCACACACGGAATGGGGTCGGCCAGGGTTTCCTGGAGTCCCAAAAGAGAGAAGGAATCCTCTCAGTTGAGCTTCGTGGCGCCCTTTTTCTCTTCTTCTCCTCCTTTCTCTTTCTCTCGACTTTTTTCTTCTTTCTTTTGAGTGAAAGTTGGGAATCAGAAGCTCTGGATTCTCCCAATGTATTGCCGGTTTAATGTGCTTTGACCCAGCGTACATTAAACCGTACATACCACACGTTCTTTCGATCCGTCGATCCCCTACTCGTCTTGAGGCAGCAATACAACCAAGTCGAAGCTCGCGGAGCATAAACCAATTTAACTGCGACATTACAAGTAAGGTTAAATGACGCTCAAGTAATCCGCAAGTAAAAAAAAATAAAATGATTCTTGAGCAAATCAAGCTGGCCAGTCGTCCGCCTCTTGAGTCACTGTTTGTCCTTCCCCAGCTTATAGCTACGGCATTCCGAGAGGCTGCAACGAGTTTATACACGGGTGTATTTACAAGTGCTTGCGGGCCCGACGGAGCTGTACTCGAGTATGCGGGTGTTTTCGTTTACGGTTCCTCGTTGTTGTCCTCTACGACACTCGCTGAGCTATGCGGCCCAGAATACAGCGCACTCGACTCTTAACCGCGCAAATATTGCCTTGACTCTCTCTGCGCCTTTCAATCCACCGGCGACTGACCGTGCTTGAACGCGCGAAGAGTGTATGCACGCGCCCGTATAGTCGCGATGGGGTGTATAAGGGGGTCACAGCGCCCCGTAAGCAAGTAGTTGGCGGAGCGATAATGAATATTCACTTCGCATCATACACTTTGCGCAACTAAGTCGAAGCTCGTGGAGCATAAACCAATTTAACTGCGACATTACAAGTAAAGTTAAATGACGCTTAAGTAATGCACAAGTAAAAAAAATTCAAGTGATTCTTGAACAGATCTAGCCGCCCAGTCATGTTCCTAATGTTCGTCGGACCTGTTCGTCCGCCTCTTGAGCCGCTGTTTGTCCTTCCCCAGCTTATAGCTTCGGCATTCCGAGAGGCTACAACGAGTTTATACACGGGTGTGTTTACAAGTGCGAGTGCTTGCGAGCCCGACGGAGCTGTACTCGAGTATGCGGGTGTTTTCTTTCACGGTTCCTCGTTGTCCACTGCGGCGCTCGCTGAGCTATGCGGCCCAAAATACAGCGCACTCGACTCCTAACCGTGTAAATATTGCCTTGACTCCGTCTGCGCCTTTGACTGCCCGTGCCTGAACGCGCGAAGAGTGTATGCACGCGCCCGTATAGTCGCGATGGGGTGGATAAGGGGGTCACAGCGCCCGGTAAGTAAGCAGTTGGCGGAGCGGTAATGAATATTCACTTCGCATATTGCGAGTCATCCATCATCTCTGCTTAAGAGATGGCAAGACGTTGGTGGCCATCAACAAAAAAGAGGGGACGAGGAGGATTACTCCTCGTGCAGATCGCAGACCTGTGGAGCCATGAACGAGTGGCCCCGTCGCGAAGAGCAAAAGGAGGATGGGACAGCTATGACGCCTAGCTGGGAGAGCAATGAAGGAAAGTTTGTTCAGCGCGGCCGAATATATTTTGTTTATTTATCCTGCGAACTCGTTTTCGTGTGGGCGTTTTTTAGTGTAATCTGTTTCTTGCCGTGGATAGTAGATAAGAAATCAATTCCTCTTTCATTTTCTTCTCGTTTTTCATCCTTCAGTTACTGCACGTATATGGTTCAACTTCGATCCAGCCGAAGCGTAGCTCGAAAAGTAAGCGTTTGAGTTTGTAAACATGTAACTATATCAGAAGTAAGCTCCGGGGTACAAATTTGTCCTGTCTCTAAACGTCCCTGTGAAACATACATTCCACCACTGTCTTTGTTGCTCCGCAGTAAGTCAATTAATAATAATAATAATTGGTTTTGGGGGGAAAGGAAATGGCGCAGTATCTGTCTCATATATCGTTGGACACCTGAACCGCGCCGTAAGGGAAGGGTAGAGGGAGTGAAAGAAGAAAGGAAGTCAATTACTGCCACTGAACAATTACGGTTGGCCCAGCAGAGACGCTGCCCATCTACAAATATGTCATTTCGCAAGGCTTATCCCGGAGGTCAAGTAATCAGCCGGCCAGAATATGTCAGGCTTGTTCTGTTTGTCCAGCGAGCTTAACGCAAAGCCGAATAAAGCATTGCTCGGAAGAGATCCGGATAGCCCGGTCGTCATTCGCCATTCAAGCTAACGAATCAGAAATTTGTGGTTGGGGTTCTCGTTTTTTGTTCACAACCTTTGCTTCTCTCCTGGCCGGTTACTTTTAATCAACGCTGCGCCGTGCCACAGCGTTGATTGGTGCCTCCGCATGCATATGCTGCGGAGGGCCAGGAAGTCTAATACAGAGAGATCCTATAGGGTAATCAGTTAGGGATTCCCCGAAACCAACCCATCTATAAGCTTCCATCGGCTTGCACGCAATATGAGGGATTCGATCGAAACGCCCACAACACGGAGCTGCGGGAAGAAGTGATGACAGAGGAAAAGCAAGCGTATGGCAGAGTGCGCAAGAGTGCAATCCAAGCTAATCCGATCATTATATGCTCACGCGTTCTCGCGGTTTATACCGTGCCTGCGGGGGAAGACGCATCTGCTGATGTCGGCACACCATTCCGGAAGGCGAGTCAGCACGGCTCGGCCAATAGCGACACACGCATCGAGTAGCAGTATCCTTCGCCGATGCAGCCATTAGGCAACACTTGCAAAACGTGCACTTGCTGAATACGGGGTCCCCGGGCTCCGCGACGCCTCCGCAGCCCACGAAAAGCGTTCCGCAATGATTAGGGTGCTGCAAATCAGACATTGTCGCCTCTCGCTCTGGCAGCCGGTATGCTTCGACGGTACGCATGCATGCCGCTGCACGTTGCAGGCCTGTGTATATGAAAGATGGCTGCCTATGCTGAACAGCGGACGGCAGAAAGTAGTTACTTCAGCCACTCTTGATTTTTGCAGGAGCAAGCTATGTGAAGTCCTTATTTTCTGCGCGAGGTTGCGAGTCCCCTGGCGAAAAAGTTGCTTTATGAGAGCATAAAGTGTGACTAGGAGATCACACAATACAGCAGTGATCGCAGTATAACACAGTAAGTTAAGTTCACTCATCTTAAAGAGAAGTATCAAACAAATGCATGATAAAATTGGCGCTATTATCAATCGCTCTCAGAAAAATGCACTTCAAAACAAAATTTTCGATGATGATATCAGAAAGAAGTGCCTAAATTCGCAATTAGCGCTTCCAGATGTGAAGAATCTTTGGGTTATGTTCATATCTAAAGTTGGCTCATATGTTAAGTTATACGCGGTAAATGTATCAAAATTTTATTAAGGCATGAACGCAATTCCTCAAAGACCACAATAAAACACGAGTGCTGTTCGTCGGTTGTTTTAAAGCCTTATAAAATACTCTATCAATTGTCTTTCAGTAAACGTTTAATTCTGGTACGTCGTGCACGGGAAAGATAACGCACTGAAGCCTTCTCGATATGAGACCAACCTGGCTGCTCTCGCCAGTTTGAGGTAATGCGTCACCCGCACCTGACAATGCGGCCACCTTTCCTCCCACCCCTAGCCATCTCGCCGGTTCTATTCTGGTTAAACTTGGCATGCCTTACCAACTATGGAATGGAATCCTCTATGCTCCTCGGTTCCAGTGACTGTTGGCCTCCGTCATGTATGTCGTAACGAACACCTCTTTTCATTCCCTTGTCAGCTGAATAGTTCAACGAGGGCCTCGAATCTGGCAGTCTTGATGCCATAGGTAGCATAAGAGGGTTCTCGCATAGACGTTCGACCACGTTCCTGCGTGGCACTCGCGGTAACACAGGACGTACTACATCCGTCGCTATGGACGAGGGTGGCGCTGGTGAACACTCTCAAGGTTCGGTTACACTGCACATAAATACCCACGGAATCAGAAGTATAGACAGCCGTCGCCGTAGCTCATTTGGTACAGCACCGGACGCGAAGCTCTGAGGTCGTTGGTTCGGATCCCAGCAGCGGCTTGTGGTTGTTTTTTCTTCTGCTTTTATTAATCTCCCACTGGTTAAAACTACAAATTAAGAAAAAAAGACATCCGCTATGCTCCTTGGTTTCGTTGTTATTTGAAACCAGGGCATGCATTCTTTGCGGTTGCTGCAATGCAGAGCAAGATTTCATTCGCGTAAATTTCTTTTGCGCAGGTTTTCGAGGCTATTATCCTGTTCTCGGAGCCGGTCGTTAAGGCACCGGCCCGTTTGTGCAATGTCGTATTTCCCGCAGCTTAACGGGATTTCATAGACCAGACCTTTGAAAAGAGTTTGGTGTATTTTGGCACATTGTGTTCGCTTTACGCCACACGTTTGAGTAACGTTGAAAAGCCTAGACAATTTATCCGGTGCAGAAAAGACCACTTCCAAGTTTACTCTGTTGCCTATTTCACCACGTTTCCCCAGTTTCGAATGGGCCGAGCTGTCCGCACACCATGGAAGGGAGCTTTAGTCAAGAGCCTAATAGGTTGAGAGAATCCGGCAACACGGAACAGCTTATCATCTTAGCGGCTGAAGGTATTTATAGGGAAATTAAAAGACATAGCAAGGAAACCACGCTTAACTCGGCGGAAAGCAAACGGAAACTAAGCCTGGTTGTGATACCCTACTTTCACAGTATATCGAACACAATGTGACAAAATAAACTCCTTTTATACCATGTAGCACAGGTCTGGTCTATGAAATCCCGTTGAGCTGCGGGAAATGCTACACTGAACAAACGGGCTGGTGCCTTATCTACCGGCTCCAAGAGCACAATAATAACGTCGAAAACCTGCTCAATAGAAATTTACGCGACCGAAATATCGCTCTGTACTGCAGCAACTGCAAAGAATGCATGCCCAGGTTTCAAAGAACAACGATCATAAGTAGGAGCAAAAAGCAGATAAGAGAAATTATAGAAGCAGAAAGAAGCCATCAAAACAGAAAAAAAAAAGGGGGGGGGGGGGGGGGGGGGCGTGTGCTTCAGCGCAGCGTCCGTAATGCTCCTCGACAAAGAACTAGGATTTCTGCAGGTAGCGGAAGCACACACATAAGGCTCGACATTCAGTTAACGGGCTAGTCCTTTCGGGTATTAAGGGGGTTTTAAAGTGTGATGCCATACTGTTTCTTATGCTTTTATAGTTTTTAATCCTTTCTTGTTTTTATTGACAACGGAAGCCCATGTAGAGCTCGACCCTGCTATGTCATTTGATTTGTTTTCATTTTTTTACCATTTTCCCACGCTGTTGAACGCAACACTAGTTTCGGAAGGCACTTGTTTCATAACAACGGAAGCCCATGTACACACTGACCATGCTATGTCTTTTGGTTCGTCACTATTCACACTCTTTTCACCGTTTTGTTATTTAGCCATTGTTTGGTTTAGGTTTATGGCGTTTTACGTCCCAAAACGACTCACGCTATGAAGGACGACGTAGTGAAGGGCGACGGAAATTTCGACCTCCTGGGGTTTTTTACCGTGCACTAACGTCGCACAGTACACGGGCCTCTAGAATTTCGGCTCCATCGAAATTCGACCGCCGCGGCCGCGTCTTTCGGGTCAGCAGCCGAGCACCATAGCCACTGAGCCAACCGCGGCGGCTTTTTCAACCATTGTGTTTTAATAATAATAATTGGTTTTTGGGGAAAGGAAATGACGCAGTATCTGTATCATATATCGTTGGACACCTGAACCGCGCCGTATGGGAAGGGATAAGGGAGGGAGTGAAAGAAGAAAGGAAGAAATAGGTGCCGTAGTGGAGGGCTCCGGAACAATTTCGACCACCTGGGGATCTTTAACGTGCACTGACATCGCACAGCACACGGGCGCCTTAGCGTTTTTCCTCCATAAAAACGCAGCCGCCGCGGTCGGGTTCGAACCCGGGAACTCCGGCTCAGTAGTCGAGCGCCCTATTTTAATAATGGTTTCAGAAAGCACGTATAATATGACGTTTTGACTTGTACTGCATCCCATGTCACAGAAGCTGCTCATAAATGTCCCTTTTTTCAATTCGCTAGCATTACTGGCTGCGGTGAGTGGTTTCAGCGGTCTGTGCCTGCTCCTTGTGTGCCACACAAACAGAAAAAATCCCAGATAAAAAACGTTTCGCGGGTCGGATTCGAGCCCGGGAATTTCTCGTCCGCGTACGGAAGCTCATAGTAGCGACGAGTGGCAGTCTGTGCGGAAAGGCAGCAGTAGCGGCTGAACGTTCCATGACGTTGTCCTAGGCGGCGTGAGCGAACAGAAGGTGGATGACGTATGCAAACTCCGCCTGCGTTGACGTCATGAAAAGCTACCACGCGCTCGCCTCTAAAACCTCTGCGCGTCTCCCAGTCGCATCGCCCTCGCGCCAAACACCGCCCTGCCAAAATGGGCAATGCCTTGGGGTGTCTTAAACAGTGTCTTACACGCGCCACTGCTGCGAATAAAAGCAACAATGTATGAGTGATGCAGTGTGAACAAGACGGTAGCGGAAATGGTGTCAGTGGTTCAGCAGAAGTAAAGAGAGAATAAATGAAGGTTTTTGCAATAGCCAACAAAAGGGGTTTGCAGTGGTTTGAAAAATAGCGTGGTCAACTGATTGCTAACGCATTCAGACCTTGTTCTTGCAGAGCAGGACTTGTCAATTTTTTTCAATAAAGCTCAGTTGAAACTCGGCACTGTTTTCGTCTTCTTCACTGCCCGTCCTTGTCTGTGCGCGCCGTTTGAACCGACATCGTGGAAGGACTAAAGAAGGAAGCGAAAAATGAAAGGGAGTAAGAGGTGCCGTAGTGGAGGGCTCCGGAATAATTTCTACCACCTGGGGATCTTTAACGTGAACTGACATCGCAAAGCACATGGGCACATCTTGCGTTTCGGAGGGCTCCGGAATAATTTCGACCACCTGGGGATCTTTAACGTGTGCTGTGCGATGTCAGTGCACGTTAAAGATCCCCAGGTGATCGAAATTATTCCGGAGCCCTCCACTACGGCCCCTCCTTCCTCCTTTCTTCTTTCACTCCCTCCCTTATCCCTTCCCTTACGGCGTGGTTCAGGTGTCCAACGATATATGAGACAGATACTGCGCCATTTCCTTTCCCCAAAAACCAATTATTATTATTATTATTCATCGAAACGTTGCCGCCGCGGTCGGGTTCGACCCCAGCTACTCCAGCTCAGTAGCCGACAGCACCTGAAATTAAGGTTTATTTTCTGCCAGCTTACAGATATAAAAGCGTCGTACATTATTTACTTGTTACGAGAACGCAGGAACTGTTACTCTACCTTCTATACTTACACTTGAGTAGCCTAGCATTTTGCCTCTCTCTCACTTTCTCTCTCCCTGTGCTGTTTTTTTTTTTCGTTCCAGAATGCCACGTTGAAACCGCAGCAATTTGGACAAAGGTGACCGGTCTGCAATCCATTAAGTTACATCACTCAGGTAGCTCCAGCACAAACCAAGCAGCTCTCTTGTTCTAGCACTACTTAGCAACTTTCCCGGGTGGATACACTACGGGCCCCTTTTTTCGTGCTTTACAAGCTTCCTCTATCAGGCGCTGCATTACGGAACGAGAAACCAACGCTCGTAGCGACTACGAGAGATCAGCGCCCGCGTCGAGCCTGCAAGTATCATCGACCAGCCCTCGTTACACACACAGCCGCTAGAGGCCGGCACACAACACTCTTACCGTCATTGCCGTTCCGTGGCGTCCTCGCCACTAACAAAGGCACCAGAAAGACAGCAAAGAAGCGCGTTGTCACCTGCTGCAAATTTCATCTCTCTTACTGCGCGTATTTAGGTATTTCGTAATTTTTTTTTTCTTTTTCCACCTCCGCCGATTCGTGTCTCGGCTCCATTCACCTGATAGCCACCTTTGCCCAGAGGAATGGCTCGCCAGGAAGGCCGGCCGCTTTGAAGAGTTTTCTTTATCTTTATGTGGTCACGTGGAAAAGGAGACCAGGAGAAGTTTGGTGGCGAGGTTCCCGGCGGGATTTGGTTCAGGCCGCTATCGCTTCCCGACGCTGAGACCGTCTTTTTGCGCTGACCAAGAACGCCAAGCACTTAGGTTAGGCCCGGAAATTGTTTTTTTTTGTTCGTCGTTGCCCTTGTGTTATGTGTATGTGTGTCGTTGATAGACGTGTACTTTCTACAGCACTTTTTCTCACAAACAATCACAAGAGGGCACTTGGTTTTCACAAATGGGTCTGGTGAAAGAAGACACCATTCAAGGCACGGGCCAAATGTTAACTGTTCTTCGAAGTTTATTCGAAAGATTCTCTTTGTTAAGCACGGTCAACTACAACGCCACTGCAAGGTCCAAAAGCAGCATATAAATCAAACTAAAGTAAACCCCTATTAACTTATAACGAGTAGTCAGATGTCAACATGTCCTTGCATCACATCTAAATGAAAAAGACCCACACTTACGCGCTGCATTTAAAGCCAAGGTATTCTGTGCAGAAGCAAGCAAGTGAAAACTTAGTCGCCGAACTAAGAATTACGCTTTTTTGCATTGCACCGCCGTGGCTTCGTTGTCTTCAATGTGTTTTGGATGCCTTGCAGGTGTTGTGATAGCGAGGTGATTGGCTTTTCTTAAAAATGCAACGATCCTCACTTGGTGGTAGCAGTTCCCCCACTGGTTTGCTCGTCAAAGACGTCCCAGAACAACGCGCTGCTACCGAAGCATATATCGAGTTCCAAACCTCGGAGCTCGCGTGCGCGCAGTCGGAGCCGTGTACGTTATAGAATGCTCCGCACGCCCACGGTGGACAATGGGGGCGAGTCGTGTGCTTCGCAATCATTTTCGGCCTCCTCATCGCGCTCGCCACGGTGATGAGATTGGGAAGCTACTAGTGCGCACTGATTAGAACCAGCAAGAAGGCAACCCGTAAGCTTTCGCAGAGAGTATTAGGCCCGGTGTGCGAGAGGCCGAGCGCGAATAGGACCTCCTCCATTTCATGAAAGGGGAAAACGAGGAAAGAAGAAAAGGAAAGAAACAAAGAAGAAGAAAGGGAGGAAGGAAGCAAAGGGGAACAAAGACTGTAAGAAAGAAAGAAAGAAAGAAAGAAAGAAAGAAAGAAAGAAAGAAAGAAAGAAAGAAAGAAAGAAAGAAAGAAAAAGTATGCTGTGGCGACCTTGGGCAGAGCCACCGCATTTTTCTGTAGCTTAAAGGCGTATATTATACTGCCCTAGTATTCGTGGAATAAAGTTTTATAAATTCGAGCTGGCTTCTGAATGCATGAAAAGTCAGAGAGGTGGTCTCGGTGGATGTTGGTTTATATATACGTGTGTGTGTGTGTGTGTGTGTGTGTGTGTGTGTGTGTGTGTGTGTGTGTGTGTGTGTGTGTGTGTGTGTGTGTGTGTGTGTGTGTGTGTGTGTGTGTGTGTGTGTGTGTGTGTGTGTGTGTGTGTGTCATACATAACAAATTTACTTTTGAAAATTAATTAAATTACACTGCTAATTACCTTCCTGAAAATCTCGCGGAAGTAATTACATTACAAATTACTGGTCTCAAAAAGCAATGACATTACAATTCGTGCCTTAAGTAATGAAAATTACTTTCAAGTTACTTTTTAGTTTCAACGCCAGAAAAGTTGAGCATTGGTCATAGTTCCTGCAAAACTGTCAGATGTTTTGTTTTTTTTTAGCACCGCCACTGAGCTTGAAAATGGGCGCCGCAAATTTTGCGCCTCTTTGAAGATCGCGTCGATCGACTAAGCGCTTACCAGTGGCACCACCGAGCGGTAGTCGGCGAAAACATCCCAGTCGATCCTCTCTGCCTGGCTCTGCTACGCCTACCACGACGTTTGCATTGCCTCAGTTTTGGACAGGACAGCGTGTGCGCGGAAGATAACGCGACAGCAGTGTAGCGTTTCTACGGTACGAAGCAACACAGCAGGAAAAGCAAAACAACCGGAGGATTGGTTAGGGTTATATACGATTGCCTAAACTAGCACCACGCGTCCCCATAGCGCCGGTTTTGTTGTCGCCAGCTTATCAGCACGCGATCGTTTCGCAAAGCTCGGTTCGCATTCGCTCCCGTTTCGACGACGCCATGGTGCGAAGGAAGCTCGAGCGCGGCTCTCGAGGCCATCAGGGGGGGTTATTGATGGCACCAGGATGCAAGGACCGAAGTGTCGAAACGATTCTTCGCATTCAAGCACCAGCTCGGCTAGCGCCTGTTTCGAGCCCCACACGAGACCTTGGGCTCCATCGATCAGCCACGGCGTGAACTTTCAAATGGAAACAGTATACACCGCGGCGAGCTTAAGCGCCTCCTGTTTTCTTGTTCGCTTCTTCTTTTGTCTTTCTTCTCCTTCTGTCCAACAACTTCAGTACGCAGTGTGCCGTGCGGTACGGTGGCCGCGACCAGAGCGGAGTTTGCTCGGCCGGAGTTTACGAGCCACCTGGTGGGTCGATCGGAAAGCTCCAGCCCAAAGGGGCCTCGCAGCGTGTGAATTGCATTTGCAAAGCAGATGCCGGACCTCCCGGCCTTGCTTTGAAATTCCGAACGGGCAGTGTTCGAAGTGCGGGTGCGCGCGTTATTCCGCATCACATTATTTGCGGAATTAAATGAAATGGTCTCATCCTCAGCGCTCATTCTAAACTCGACACACGGCGGTGGGCGTTGTTGATAACATGCTAAGGCCAGAGTGAGACTGCGTCGAACGCGACAGGCGTGGCCGTGCAACGCGCTTTGGCATTGAAATTCCGCGTATAAACTTGGGGCAGTCGCGGACAAAGTGTAGAGACAAGCTCGTTGCGTAAGAGCAAAACAGCAAAACAGAGTCGACTCCACCGCCATCTATCTCTCTCTCATTTACAGCGGTAGCTACTAGTACGACATTCCTCAGTTTGACGTAGCCGCTTGAATAATAATAATAATAATTGTTTTTTGGTGGAAAGGAAATGGCGCAGTATCTGTCTCATATATCGTTGGACACCTGAACCGCGCCGTACGGAAAGGGATAAAGGAGGGAGCGAAAGAAGAAAGGAAGAAGAGGTGCCGTAGTGGAGGGCTCCGGAATAATTTCGACCACCTGGGGATCTTCAACGTGCGCTGACATCGCACAGCACACGGGCGCCTTAGCGTTTTTCCTTCATAAAAACGCAGCCGCCGCGGTCGGGTTCGAACCCGGGAACTCCTTAAATCGAAATTGGTTTTTGAGGAAAGAATTGTCACATGTCCGTAAAGGAAGGGAAAGAGGCTGGGGTGGCCAAGCATATATGCTGCTGGACTGCGGAGTGGGCCTTGTTCGTTCGCTGAGGCACAGCTTTTCCCCGATGGCTTGGGCGCTCAGGGTGCCGGAGGAACAGCTGCTCAGCGGTGTCGTCTCGGGCCTTGCTCCTCTCTCTCTACTGCCCCGCCTTCCTTGTTTCCCCGTCCATTCGGGCGATCCATCTTCCCAGGCTGCAGTGTCTCCCTGGCCCCCCCCCCCCCCTCTCATCGCCGGCGCCTGCCGGATTCTCGGTCTTCCCCGGACCTCCCGCCACCTTGGCTCGTTCCCCCCACAGCCGGCGCCCCTGTCATTTTTGCGGGGTGTTCAGCTGCTGTTGCGTCTCGACAGCCTAACTGGGCTGGACTCTCCAATGTGGCGCATGCTCATGTCCACAGCGTCGCCGAACGCGGGCAGCTTAGTCCGAAGGGAGGGGAGAACGGAAGGAGGTGAGGATTGTTTTCCTGCCGACTCTGCAAATGGGCCGTTCACTTCATGCAGATCACCGCCAGTCCTCTTGACCAGTCGAATGCTTGTCGGCGCGCGAATAAAGACGACGTCCAGGCTGTCGGCATTCGGACCCCTAATGAGCGTTGGCCCCCGACACCCGACGGTTCCTGGTGCCATACAGCCTCTTGCTCAAGCGCCTCCGGGGTCCCACAAAGGGCAGATGCCGCCAGAGATAGCGGACCCCCGGAGACGCGTGGCGCACTGTTACACAGCTATACGCTTCCAAATTCGTACAATCCGGATTGCGCTTTCTGTGGTGAAGTGGCTAACTTATACCATTCGGAATGGGCATGTCAGAACAATTCAGTTATTCGAAGAACCAATAACCCAACAACTGAGGACTGGGAGACAGGCAACGCTGTCCAGCCCACATTCGGAAGATCAGCTTTCGCTGTTGAAACGGGCAAGAGCGGCGGCAACAGCCAATGGTCTCCTGGAATGAGGGCGCACCCAACCAACTGCTATTTCCTCTATGCATTAAACGTTTTCCCACTCACTCACAGTGGCCGCCGAAGTGATGGTTGTGTTCTCTTCTACAGTTATGCTTCTGCTCAGGCAGCTGGAGGTTGAACTGCAGTGAAACGAAAAATTGTCTAGTACATTGCGCAAAACGCTACTACACCTCATTGATGTTTTTCACTGATGGTGCTTCGCAGGTGGAATTAGCACAGAACGTCGCCTTTAGCATGCTAAACGTTGTGTAGCATTTAAAGGCTTTAGGCGGGGTAAGCGAATGTAGCGGAACTGCGTGCAACGTTCTCGCAGGGCACATCGTCTCGAGAAAGGTCGTGCAGTCTTGCGCAAGATGTTTCCGGGCTTCAGTTGTGCGTCAGTAGGCTTCCAGCTTGCTGCCTTTTTTACATCTTGAGGGTAACCGGGTGAATAAAGAAGTTGCGGACTAATCCCTGCTATCCCTGGATTAACCTGCAACAGCAATGAACGCGTGATTTGTAGTGTTTTGTCACATGTACGTAGCGAGTATTCTGACCAATATGGCCACCAAACAGCGGAGACCGAGCACTTATGTCATGTCTGCTTAGAGTCATTTCCTGCTCCTGGCGTCTTGGCGGGGAAATTTGTTCGTGTTCAAAATTTTTTCCCGTGCTATCACGTGTTCCAGGAGAGGCCAGTCAGGGGAAATAATAAAGGAAGAGGACACAAGCGTTCGCACAAGCGCACACATTTAATGCACACAACGAAACTGTACTGACCTTCGGCTCCAGAATCTTCAGAGCCTGGCACTTAACGAAGAAGACGACGAGAAGCGCCGAACGCTCCGTCCCTCGTGCGGGCTCTGGACTGACCGCTGCCTCTGGTCTGTACCTGGACTGTACCGCTAGTTGTTCGAGCCGCAGCGCCTTGCAAGACGTTCGTTATTAAGGCGCGTTGACGTCACGTCGGCCAAAGCGAGATCCTCAATGCTCCAACTGCACTTGACCGCCGACGCGTTCGGCGGCTTCGGCGCACTCTGACCGCACTTGCGGAGACTTGGAGCATGTCTCTATTTCGCGCCGAGTGCGCCAACCGCCACCGGGCCGTCCAGACCGGTTCCGCCTCTTGTCGGGGCGGCGCTGCTTCGCAATTCTACAAGAGATGGCGCGTGGAGCGTTCTGCGCAATCTGCGCATGCGCTACTGCTGGCGCAGCCGCTGAGCCGCGTCGGAGCGGTCGGACTGTAGGAGGGCCGAATTCGGACCTGGCGCGGCGTCGCCAGCCTGACGTGACTGACCTAAAGCTCCTGAATAGACTAGGGACTTTAGACTGGCCACCGTCGGCGCTCGCCGGCGCCGAGGACACCGGAGTATAAACGCGCCTTAATTACAACTGGTGTAGGTGCGGGGTACCTCCACTCAGAAAACTCAACAAACAGTCAACACTCCACTCAACACTCAGAATACTACCACACACGAAGAAAACAAACTCGCCCAAACACTTGCGAGCGCCTGCAAGCGCACATATGAGGAAGGCCACAAATGCGTGATCGAACGCTTAAAAGAATGCATAACAATAAAAGACACTCCCTCCGTTTGTTAGGAAATAATAAATGGTCTCTTTTCCATTAAACTGAAACGCGCAATGGTAAATTCTTCGTATCTCATACAGTAGCATTGCTTTTCATTACAGAGAATTGCTTATCGGCATATTTTCCAATAACATCAAAGCCGGGAGTGCCTCCAAAGATTATGTCACCTGAGAGATCGTGTCTTTCCAATTGTGCTTTCGTTTCCCTTTCGTTCGCAATCTGCGCGTCATTTCTGTTTGATATGGTCTGTAGGTCGCATGCATTGTCGTTTCATGCCACCTGCGTTTGATGTAGTCTCTGCTGGTCCTCAGGTTACTTTAGGCAAGTAACAAATGAAATAATAAATAAACAGCAGTCACAATAGCACTACTATCCACATTTTTACTCTTTCACATTTGTCTGACGTTAATAATACTAGAGAGAGAGAGAGAGCATGAAAAGGAAACGCAGGGAGGTTAACCAGATGTGAGTCTCCGGTTAGCTACCCTACACTGGGGATGGGGGATAGGGGTTAGAAAGATGACAGAGAGGAAAACGCAAAAAAAAAAGGAACGTGCACACGTGGAGACACACACACACACAAGGCGTTCCATTTAACTTCTTTCACACAGGTCGGTAGATTGCAAGAAGCGCAAAAGCGCTTGCACGGCCTTCTTCTGCGACGGTAGGTCCTTTCGATGTTGTAGAATTCTTTTTTCGGATAGCGGTTGGTCGTCCAGTTGGTCAAGTTCGTGGCTAAGGCATGCCCTCTGTGGACTGTACTGCGGGCAGGAGCACAATATATGGCCAATTGATTCTTCATGGCCGCAGTGGTCACGGGTTGGGGTGTCGGTCATCCCTATGCGGAAGGCATAGGCTTTAGTAAAGGCAACACCCAACCAAAGTCGATATAAAAGCGTGGCGTCTCTACGGCGAAGCTGTGATGGCGCTCGAAGACTTAATGTTGGATCAAGTGAGTACAGTCACGTATTTCTTAAATGTGGCTCATTCCATTGCGACTCGGTGCACTGCCGAGCAAGTAGGCGGAGCTTCCGTGCCGCGTCAGTTCTAGAAAGAGGAATTGGGACGTGGCGCTCCTCAGTATGGGCTGAGCGGGCAGCGTGATCCGCCCGTTCATTGCCGATAATCCCACAGTGACTTGGAAGCCACTGGAACGTTATTTCATGGCCGGCATCACTTACATGGTGTAACGTCTCTGCAATATGGAAGATTAGTTGTTCGTGCGGTCCGCGTCGTAGAGGTGACAGTAGAGACTGCAGTGCCGCCTTCGAATCGCGGAATATTGTCCATTTGTGTGGCGCTGCGAGCTTACTTCCGAAAGTCAAAACTAAACTAGTTATGGCAAACAATCCGCTTTATTTTCAGCAATCACTGTCTGGAACTCGCTTCCCAAGATCATTAAATCATCCCGTACCGAAGCATCATTCCATAAAAACTTGAAAAAGGATTTAAATTTTAATTACCCTCCATTACCATGCCAATGAACCCTGTATTTACTGTGCATTGCTTTTATTGCTCTAGTGCTTTTAATTACTATTGTGTTATATTTTTCGCCGTGTTTCTAAATATGTGTGTAAAATTGAGCATGTTTATTGAAATTTTTTGCTTTGAATATTAATTCCCACTGCACCTGTTTTCCGCTATGTAGTTGATATGTGCCATATTTTTATCATGCGTCATAGACGCAGTTAATAACAGGAGGTCACCCCTTTCAGTTTCTACTTTGGGACTTCCTTCTGTACAAATTAATTTCAATAAACCACAGTCGCAACCACCCCTTCTGCAATGTTCCCTTTGCTGCACCAAGTGCACGACCTGCGAGGCCTCCTTTGGTACCTTATTAACCAGCCTTGACTGAAAATAAAACCTACGCAAGTATACTCTAAACACGAAAGGAATAAAAAGGGAGTAAACCGTCCCCCAGCGCACTCCCTTTAAGAGGCAGGTATACTGCCCAAGCCGTGGGGTAGATTCCCATCACTAAAAATACGGAACACTTACGGATTGCAACGGAAAGAAATTCCCTCCTCAAAAGACGCGTAGTTCAGCAGTTACGAAGATTTTAGCCGAGCTTTCAACCTCGTCTATTTGCTTACCTCATGATATCCGGTGCCGCGATCAAAACCTTCCTCCCATTGCTAATAATAATAATAATTGGTTTTTGGAGAAAGGGAATGGCGCAGTATCTGTCTCATATATCTTTGGACACCTGAACCGCGCCATAAGGGAAGGGATAAAGGAGGGAGTGAAAGAAGAAAGGAAGAATAGGTGCCGTAGTGGAAGGCTCCGGAATAATTTCGACCACCTGGGGATCTTTAACTGCATCAAATTGCTACGCTTTGCAGTGGGAATATACCTCCGTTGCCAAGAGTAAGCATTTCGTATATTTCGAGATCGAAATCTACTCCAAAACATCAGAAGCAGCATACCCTGCCCCTCAAGGAAGAGGACAACTTACTCCTTTTTTACTCCCGCATTGGCCTATTTAGAGTGTAAGCGCTCGTTGAAGTGAAGGGCAAGTTCTGGGGCAGTTCTGAGACAGGCGCAAATGAGGGGAGCACAGAGGCCCACTGGGTTCCCGCTGCATTCGAGTCATCCCTCCGGACATAGTCGTCGGCCTACCGCAGACGCTGTAAGTGCTTGCGTATAGAGCCCTGAGAACCGACGCGAAAATGCCCGTCGACGTCGTTCGTAACAATACGGCGCAGCAGCAGCTGGCACTATCCACCCCGCAACGCCGTTTGCGATGATGTCGGCCCATTTCAACCGCCCAAAGTGCGCTCCGCGATACGGCCGGTCCTATGTTCCTTTTGTCCCTTATCTTTTTTTTTTCTTTTTCTTGTCCTTTACCAAAGCAGTGTTAGCGTATTTGAACTTCCTTTTCCCCGGGTTTCCCTAAGGCGGCAGTATTGCGAAGGAAAAAGGAACATCGAAATATGAAGTACAAAGTCCTGTCTGTCGCGCGGAACAGACTGGACAGACGGCAGACGGAACATGAGCCTGCGCCGTATGCCTGTATCACCCAGACCGCACAGCCATACCACGCTGAAAGTGGAATGGTCGCGAGTGTGCCGTGTTGGGATTGGATACACCTCAGCACGCCAGAAACTTGTTTGCATTAAAGCATCGGTGTTTCAGACGACGAAACGAAGCGCTCGGAGGAATTTGGCCGCGTCAGCCCCAGGCCGGAGCGCGCGAATCTCTGCATAACTAAACTATACGGAGCACGTGTGTTGTAGATGGAAGCTGCCGCTTGCATCGTCAGTAAATATTGCTCGCCGTTTGAAACAGGAATACTTGCCGGATATACATATTTGGTGTTTTTCACACGCGGTGAAGAACAAAAAGAAAGATCAGCCTGCTTTCTCGGTTATGATGACGACTCTCTTCAAATTGCAAAGCTATTTGTCAACAACCATTCGCTGGCGTTTTCTTGATCGACTCTGTTCCGCAATGTGTAGCCTCTCGTCCTTACTGCCCACGTTGAAACAGGTTCACGGGGCTTCTCGTGACTTCGGAAATAAATAAAAACAAAAAGAGAGATTTTAATGCAAGGACAGGCATAAGAAAAAAGCAGTGAAGCTTTAAAAGTGATCGCACTACGCTCCATTAGCACCCATGGTGTTCTAGAAAGCCCGCCTAACTATCCCGGCAAAAGTTTTCATCGATCTCCACACAGGAGCTAGGAAAATAATTTCTCGCAGGAATACAGGCAAGCATGGCGTGCATCTCGATTCGAGGGGATTACTGCGAGCGCGTGCAAAATGACAGCAAGGTTATTTTTTTTTCTTTTTCATTCCAGATTTTAATGATCCGGATGTAGGCACTTAAAGAAGATTACTTTTACACCTCACATGGACCACGTTACCTTACATGGACCATTACTCTACGTGTACAACACGACCACAAATGCAGAATTCTAGAGAGGGCCACCCTTACAAATATTTCGGTTGACACGGACTGCATATAAGATCTCTATAGACCGTCCAAAAAGTTTTTATGTCTTAAGACTGTCTGTATAGGTCGCCTAAAGAAAATTTTACAGCGTCGCCATGGATTCAAACAAATCTCATGTTATGTTCAAAAAAATATCTTCATAAATATTCAAGAAATATTCAGAAATATTGGCACAACAAAACCGCTGGACAAAGCCGCGTGGCTAAGCCACTCGTTTTCTTTTTTTTTCCTGCGAAGAGAGACTCACAGAGGATTTTTTTTTTTTCTGAGTAAACAATGTCGACTAGTCCTGTCTCCGTGGGAGTATAGCGCAACCGAAAACCACACCCAATCGCACGCGGGCCGACGACAGCCGACACTCGGTTAATCAAGCTTGACAGCGACTGAAAATTTGTTTGAATTGCGCGTAGTTCGAATTTAAAAAAAAAAAAGTCTTTTTTATACGCCTGATGTTGACGGGACCAAAACGTCGGTTCGAATAAACAGGGTGTTCGAATTAACCGAGTTCGGATTAACGAGAGAAGTTTTTATATAGGCGGGGCGCAATTGGGCTCTTCCTCAAGATAATGACCTATGTAGTCACATGATTCAGGCCTGATCCTTTTGAGGCGCGTACTGCAGTCTTATGGGAAAGGGGTGTGGGGGGCAAGGGCACTCATCTGGCCTACAGAGAGCAAGCCAAAAGCCTCGAGTTAATCTGTGTCTGTTTTCTTTCTTTCATTCCATTTTAAACACAATCAAGGACGGCCGAGAGAGTAAGATGAAGCGATAGTTGAAGAAATTTTCGGGACTAGCATGGCCGGAGCGGACGCAAATGCAGCAATTGAGGGACATTAGGAGATGCATTTGTACCGCAGTGGATTTGAACTAAACGCGAATGATGATGGTGGTGGTGATGATGATGATGATGATGATGATGATGATGATGATGATGATGATGATGATGATGGCAGTGATTCAAGTTTGCATGACAAATTCGACCAACGCAGAAGTTTACATGAGCTGACAGCAGGATAATTCGCGTACGTTCTGAACCTCTATTTAATCAACGAACTTTGTCTATTCGCGATATGTTCCTCGGTCCTCTCACGACTACTCAGTGGACTGATTGCTTAACATAGACAATGGAAAATTATGGCTCCGTGCCGTCACCAGGAGAGACAGTAAACGGGTCCTGGAACAGGCACCTCGTCTCTCGAGTCTCTGTTGATCTTGAGTAACGTTGCACTCAGCTATCATTTCTAAACACGCAAGCAAGCTGTGTGAAAGTTGTATGCAACACACGAGGCGCCCGTAACTGTGCAAGAAAAAAAATGTTGTTTTTTCAGGAAAGGAAATGGCGACTTACCTGTCTCACTACTAGGTGGACACCTCAACTGCACCGTAAGGGAAGGGATAAAGGAGGGAGTGAAAGAAGAAAGGAAGAAATAGGTGCCGTAGTGGAGGGCTGCGGATTAATTTCGACCACCTGGGGACGTTTAACCTGCACTGATATCGAACAGCACAAGGGTGCCTTTTTGTGTTTCGCCTCCATCGAAAAGCGGCCGCCGCGGTGGGGTTCGAAACTACGGAAGAAGTGAGAACACAACGGCAGTTCAGGACAAAGCGGAAGAGGAAAAAGAAGCGCCGCCGTGATCCAGCTCGTGAGCGCGGAGATCGTGCTCGGCTCGCGCAGACTAATCCAGTGAACGCGAACGTTCTCTCGATCCTGAACGACGGCCAACCTGCGGTCAGAGGGGGACGTCAGGCTTCCCAATGGCTACCAACAAGAACAACAACATCAAGGCCTGGCTGCAGAGCTTGCAGATGGACGAGATGCCCGAGCCTCCAATCCCGCCCGTGCCCCCCGTGCCCCCAGTGCCCAGAGTTCCGCCATTGTTGAGGCCCTTCCCACCCTTCAAGCCCGACGCCGATGACCGCGACGTCTTGCCTCTGCTCTCGCCCCCTTTGCCGGACAACAAGGCACCGCGGCAGAAGACCTTTCAACTACCGACCTCGCAGGACGGCGCCTCGAGTCCGCCATCTTTTCCTATCAGCGTTCCTTCGACCCCTCCGGCGGCGCCGCCGCAGCCGAGGTCGCCTCAGCCTAAGAAGTCCCCACCAAAGGGGCCTCTGCGATCCGTGCTCAAGAAGACTAAGAAGCCGTCGGTCGACGCCACGGGAGCACAGCGAGAGAGTGATGCGCCGTTGCAGCAGTTCGCCTGTCGCGAAGACACCGTGGTCAGGTTCCTCCTGCTCAAGGCCCACGACCTGGACCCTATAGACGACAGGGACACGTGCTACCCCTACGTCATCTTCAAGCTGGGAAAAGAGAAGTACACCAGCAAGGTGAGCAGCCGCTCGAGGCCATCGACATTCGTTGTTGAACGAGCTGGTGCAAACGTAGACAAACCAGCACGTGAGCCCCGTTGAAATATGCCTCCTTATGAGCGCTTTTTTTTATTCACTTCAAAGTACCGCATACATCGCACCTTGTTTTGGTTTTTAGGAGTATACGAATCTACCCGCCGCGGTGGCTCAGTGGTTAGGGCGCCCGACTACTGATCCGGAGTTCCCGGGTTCGAACCCGACCGCGGCGGCTGCGTTTTTATGGAGGAAAAACGCTAAGGCGCCCGTGTGCTGTGCGATGTCAGTGCACGTTAAATATCCCCAGGTGGTCGAAATTATTCCGGAGCCCTCCACTATGGCACCTTTTTCTTCCTTTCTTCTTTCACTCCCTCCCTTATCCCTTCCCTTACGGCTCGGTTCAGGTGTCCAACGATATATGAGACAGATACTGCGCCATTTCCTTTCCCCCAAAACCTATTATTATTATTATTATTATTATTATTATTATTATTATTATTATTATTATTATTATTATTATTATTATTATTATTATTATTATTATTATTATTATTATTATTGTTATTATTATTATTATTATTATTATTATTATTATTATTATTATTATTATTATTATCCATATTTTGAATCCATATACGAATCTGTCACTTGGTCGTTGCAGGTAACTCGTGAAGCAGCAGGTTACATCCACAGCTTAACCGAAGCGTGACCTGGAGTATTTCATGACGCCTACGTCCTTGCTAGTGCGCTCACTCTTGAGCATCCTTTTTTCAGTCTTTAGGCCAGTAATACTGGCCTACGTTATTTGCTCTTTGCGATGATACTGCTGCGCCAAACACTAATAAAACACCAGGTCCGTTACTAATAAAGACGTTGTATGCCACTTTTTAACTTACACTAAACGAGGTGTCGAAAGTGACAGCAGTTGATAGGCACATTGTCATTCAGAAAGCATGTCGGAAGGCTTAACAGGCTGATATGCCTAAGCACATCGTGGTGTGCGCCAATTTTTGGTGAGCACACCCTGGATTTGCGCAGAACCCTAATCCTGTTGTTGCCTCCGCAGGTCATCGAAGACACTAATGACCCTGTGTGGAACGAGTCCTTCGACATATTCGTTCCGGCGGGTAAAAGCCTCTTTCTGCAGATCATGATAATGGACAAGCACCCGCTGGCCACCTCGGATTTCATTGGCAGGTCAGACTTATTACCGTTTTTTCCTGCGTGGTGCACGCATCGAATGCAGGAATTGACGCTCATGCAGCGATGCGTCCTCTGCCCACTATATGAAATCAGCCCTGTCCCATACCACCAGTCAGAAAACATCACCGTTAAAACTCAACTTTCTCCGAATCTTTCTGTAACTTGATATGTTGGTTTATGAGGTTTAACGTCCCAAATCGACCAAGGCCATGAGGGACGCCGTAGTGGAGGGCTCCGGCTCATTAGTTCACCTGGGGTTGTTTAACTTACGCTGACATCGCACAGTACACGGGCGCCTTGCATTTCGCCTCCATGGTAACGCTACCGCCACGGCGGCGATCGAACCGAGGTCCCCGGCCATTCATTCCAGTGTGAAGATAAAGGCATTGTTTGCCAGTATATCATTCCCTGTCACTGCGTCCATCCGAGACACACAAAATCAACTTTATTTCAAATACAGGTTTTAAACCTTCCCGAGAAAGCGACTTAGTACAACAGGCCTCTGGCCTTCCCTTCGATGCTGGCACGGTCTATCATCTTAAAGGGCAATTGCAAGGGCTTTCCTGACATTTTGGGTTGATAGTCGCATCATAATCCCAGAGTTCCTTCACCCCGCCACAACAAGCTATTTTTGTTTATTCAAATACCAAATGCAATCAAATACCAAATGCAAATGCAAATACAGCGAAATCTGCAAACCAATAGCGACACTCGGTACGTGGCCAGGGATGATACTGCGCGTGATGCAGCGATGGTGTCAAAAACTTCAGAAAACCTCGTTCGCAAATTAATCGCTGAAGAAGCTACTGAGAAGTATGAGTCCTTTAGTAAAATGCCTTAGACGATCTAGTGCAAGCATCAGAATTTTGTTAGTGAAGCGAAGGGTGGCGGGGAATGTTTGTGACGTCAAAAATTTACATGTAGAAATTATCTCAACTGAGGTCATGGAAACGACAAAATTTAAAATCAGTTTTCGCCGGCATGAAATATTGCATGGTTGCCATACTTGGTGGGTGTAATCGGAAATGATGGAAAAATTTTGCAGTATAAGTTTCAGTAGAATGCGGTAACATGGAGCAGCCCTTTAAACATCTGGCCGGCTTGTGTGGGCAAATGAAGGGGAGGGGGGGGTGCTTAGTAGGTGGTACAGTGCGCGGGAGGGACAAGGGTGGAGTGTGAAAGTGGTGGTAGCGTAGCTTCGATACTCTGCGCACTACTTGCAATACGTAACTAAAGGTGCTTGTCGCCTATGACCTAGCTTCGACGAGATAAGTACTTAAAGGATCCCTGAAAAGGGTGTTTGGGGTTGCTTATAATACCCTTGCATTATGTAGAGTACAGGCCACCGAGTGTTCATGCCGCGTACAGTACTTCAAAAGCGAACCGACCATTTACAATATATTTTTACAAATTCGCGCTTCCACGCCTCGCGGCGACATGCGGTGCCGAGCGTTCGCCCGAATCCGCGCTCGTTACGTCATGCAGCGCTCGTTACGTCAGCAGCGAAAGGCTTTCATTGGTTCGACGTGACGTCTGTTTCTGACGTCACGCACCTCCCATGGCCGCGGCCGGAAGCTCCACCCCTCCCCCCTCCTACCGCGCGCGTCAGCAGCCGGCGGATGTTCGGAACAGGTGAGGGCGGCGCAGAAGCGCCGACATTTCAGCGTGCAAAAAGTGACTAGAGGAGAAAGGCACGATGCTGCGTAAATTCAAATTTTGGCTACAGAAAAACGCTAAGGCGCCCGTGTGCTGTGCGATGTCAGTGCACGTTAAAGGTCCCCAGGTGGTCGAAATTATTCCGGAGCCCTCCACTGCGGCACCTCTTCCTTCCTTTCTTCTTTCACTCCCTCCTTTATCCCTTCCCCTACGGCGCATTTCAGGTGTCCAACGATATATGAGACAGATACTGCGCCATTTCCTTTCCCCCAAAACCAATTATTATTATTATTATTATTATTATTATTATTATTATTATTATTATTATTATTATTATTATTATTATTATTATTATTATTATTATTATTATTATTTATAACTCAGCTTCATCAAAACTCATTAAAAAATTCCTGCTGAAGGATATTTGTGAAGCGGCGTCTCTTAACGTCGTAGACATACCGCAACTTTATTCGCAGCTTCTTTCAGAGCCCCTTTAAAGAAAGAAACCGTTCCTGCGCCGTCTATTCTTGCGCTGTTTTATTTCTATTCTTATTTGTCGATCCAAATATAGCCGAGTCTCGAGTACGTCGGCTCGGCGGCGCGCAGGTTCAACATGAACCCTCTGGCCGACTACCAGTACCACGCCACGTACGAGGTGCAGCAGGACCCTGGACGACAACGCCGGCAGGGTCCAGTTCCGCATGGTCCTGGAGAGGGTTGGGGGAGAGGAGTACGCCGAGGTGAGCGAGCTACCCACCCGGCAGACGCTGGCGATCCTACGGAAGCGCATCGCCGCTATCTACGTGAGTCATTGGCGACCTGCACTGGCCCCGATTTCTCTGCTGTGCACTCGAAAGCTGCCGGCGACAGCCGTTTGTCGTCATAGCGAACCCATTAAGTTTGGTTACGAGCTTTTGTTAAGGCGAGCGTTAGTTAAGTCTGTAAAAAATTGCTAGTCCATCAGCGTATCCGTCATATACACTCGCTATGAGTGGCTTAGGCACAGCATGGCCGCTTGTGTCTCAAGATATGCTTAAGCAGGAGAAGCTCATTCTGCGGTGCGTGGCAACCCTACGATTCCCAGTATAAGTAGCGATTAGACTTTCCGTTTTAAACAGAAAAAAAAAAACGATAAATGTACGCCGAATTCACTCTTAGAAATTCGGTTTTAATCGAAAAAAGCTCAGTATTTTTGGGCTGAAAAGCGTAGCTAGCTGGCTGCTGAATGTGAGTTATACTCACTTAGAGTTGATAATTAACTAAGTAAGGAAGCCGGGGAAGCTTAGTTGTGCGGTTTGCGCTATTGCTTCGCTAGCTTACACGCCTCTGCAGACCAAGAAGCATAATCTCCTCGCCGTTTTCTAGCTAAGCACTTTCTTCACTATCATCAACTGCTTAGATCAGATAGTCGGTTCATTAGGTTAATGAACTGCATGTAAGACATCGACGCGAAACAGCGAATGGGCGTCACGAAAAAGCATGTTTTGGCTACCGCGACGATTGAGCGGCAGTCTCACCACTGCCATCAACACGTAGACCACGTAATTCCCCGCCCTCGCGCTCAACGCAAGCGTAACAACCAAGCGATAACACGCCGACTTAGTTCCCAGAAGTAAACTTCCATTTCCCTTTTTGTCTCCCTGTTATCTCATTTAACTAAGTTACTTACACGCACAGCTTCTAGCATTAGCATTTCCACGTTAATCACTGGAAAATTGTTCGGGATGACCGAAAAAAGTCAGTCCTTCATTCGTCGAAAATAATATTCGCCGAAAAAAAAATGAAATTAGCGTCCTGAAATAAAAACCGAAAAAGTGCGCCAAAATTTTTAAAAATGACATAAAAGTCCTACCCCTAAGTATAAGTAGGTTGGATCCTGCTTAACTGAGTGTAAACTCGTATTTGATGAAGGCCCTTAGATTTATTTGAATCTCGAAGTCATGGCGCTCCCACGGCTTTCTCAGAGCGACATTTCGGCTTCATGCTTTGGCTCATATAGTAGATTTGAACAGTGTTTGAAGCACCTGGGTATTTTACTTCCGGTTCTATATTTTCAATTCATTGCCGAGTCGTACGATTACGTTAGTTAGAAAGAAAGCAGGTGCTTTACTGGCTAAAATTTTCGGAGCACTAGGATTGCCGATGCCTCCGGTGCTACCTCGTGAATTCGTTCAAAATTTCTGGACAAGACTCTAGTCCGAAGTAAGCTGTCGTCTTGTTTGAAAGCTCCTGGCACTTCTTTAGCATTTGACGCAAATATGTATTTTTTGCTCGAAATTATCTCATATCAACTATAGCCGCTCTACAGTACACCGAAAATCCAGTGAAAATAGCACGTGACCAATTCAAAGCAGTGAGCGCTGTCTTGTTGCCCTTATGGTAAATTGTGGATTACATATAGAAAGTACGAAGTCGACTGAAGAAATAAGCGCTCAATATGCTAGGTGACAACTTTTGTAAAGGAATGGGCTTCCTCTCATTTTCGCCTGTCTCATTTGCAGGGACGCTGGAGTTTGAAAGGCGCACTACCAGATGTCCGGCGAAGTTCTAGTCATAGGTACGCACTGAGAAACGCTTTGCAGAGTCCTGGTAGTAAGTGTTGCGTGAAATTGCCCTCGCAGACAAGAGCTCTCTTAGAAAGCCCGTCTACCCTCTTGCCTTCTGCACCCGACCGTGAGCAGTATTCTTCAGAAACGTCATTGTCTTGACGCAGGAATACGTTGTAGCTTTAGACAATGTAGGGTACACTTAATTACATTGCGTGTTAAGAATGCGATAGCATTAAAGTCTGGAGTCCCGCTCGGCCCAGCTTCTCCTCCTCCCTCATTGCGGCTCTCCGCATACGCTGATCATTTGGAGCAGCCAATAGTCCATCTTAGCCGATACACCATCTTCAGCGACATGCTTCATGGTCGCCCTCTCCGCTTGTGGGGGATTGTCCACTACACTACACACGCACGGCGTTGATTCTGGCTTCATTCTAACCCGATACGTGGAGCTATATTAATACGTGAAGCCCGCCATCGCGCTGGGTCATGTCACGTGGGCAGCTCACTGACCATTTCTTCCATGTTACGTGGTTTCATGACAGCACACACCCCGTCGACAAATGAGAAAACCATTTTTGATGAAAATGCTGGATGCCACTACGGCCTCGTCAAGAGACGGAAAGTATCGAGGGGCCTTAGGGTACGAGGGGCCTCTAGTAAGCAATTACGCAAGCGCGTTCTGTCGCTGTTAGAAAGCTGAACTTGTTTGTGCAGGCTGAGACATTTTCTGGAAATATAACATATACGGTGGGAGTTTAGTGAAAGCGCATTTACAATGTGAGTCTACAAAGAGAGCCGGATTAAATTTCTCACAAAGGAATGAAAGAAGGCTAAGGAAATCAATGAAATGATTATTGCTTCGTGTGGAGATGATGATTTTCCTACTACGAAATAAAAGTTTGTGGCCAAGCAGTTTAAATGCGGTATAAGAAATGGATTGAGTCCAATAAGGACGACCTGTCAAGCATCGTCACACGAAATTTGCAATAAAGTGGACGCCATGATTTTGTAAACAGTCGGGTCAAATTAAGTGTTACCGCTCGCGGCTCGGATATTTCAGTTCCCATTGCTTCCAATATCATTCATAGAGCTTTGATGGCGTCGAAGGTCACTTCCCGGGGGAGCCACGAACGTTGCCGCCTTACAAAATCCATATCGCTAATGATTTACTCGAGAGAACTGAGACAGACAAAATTTAAGAGACATTTATTCTCGAACTCTTACGGGTGATAAAACGTTTGTTCACCACCATGATCTGAAGCGGAAATAAGAGTCAGTGGTATGAAATCAAAGGGGGTGACCAAGTCTAAAGATTAAATTTCGTGTGCAGCAGTCAGCTGGAAATATATACAACAGTTTTGGGGGATACATTCATGCCACACAAGGTAACAAATATTGGAGACACCTATGCTTCAGTAATGAAAAGATTACTTGAGGCAATCAAGGAAAAACGGTGTGGAAAGTTGTCGGCAGATGTGTTGCTGTTTGGCGACAATGCGCCAACTTACAAGTCTTATATCAGGGAACGCGGCCTTAAGGAGCTTAACCATCCGCCCTACATACCAGACTTGGCTCCCATTGACTACTTTCTCTTTCGTAACCTGAAGAAATTGTTTCATGTGCTACGATTTCGTGGCGATAATGCAGTCAGAGGCGGTAACAGGCTGTCTGCAGCAACAAGAAGGCTTTCTGTTTTGACAGCATTCGATCACTGGAGGCGAAATGGAATGGAATGTGTTGAATTCAAGGAGGATTGCATTAAAAATCAGTCTGTTTAATGTTCTAAAATTTTCCTTTCATTAATTCGTTATCTTTTTTTACTCGTTCGTGTCAGCTCACGGGGCGAGCACGATCGCGCCGCCCTACAGCGAGGACAAGCTGAACGCCATCTGCGTGGTCGAGCTTGCACCAAAGATGCTCTGGAACCGGGGCGACCCAAAGACCGTCAACCCCACCTGGAACACCATGTACCGCATGTAAGGTCACGACACTTAATATCAACACTCTAAACACTAATACGCCTATATGGGAGTAAAATGAGAGTAGGCTGTTTTCTATAGCCCACTCTTTTAAAAAGGGTGTACGCTAGAGAGCAGCTTACTCTTTTTTTACTCATTTCTGTTTAGAGTGCAGTGCAGTTGGAGATCGCAGGAGTGTGACCACCATGTGCAACACTGTTTATCAAAGCTCGCTTCTGAGGTTTGCTGTTTACCGTAGCTGCTCACCATCGACGCCGTCGCTTTAGGCAGCATATCGATCACTTGGCGCTAATGCTACAAATGGTCAGCGTCGACCTTTATGGTGCCTCACTCCAGCAACGAGCCGAATGTCTGTTGTGGCTGCACTTGTTCAAAGCAGAGCTCTTCACCTTCAGGAAATTGAATAGTGAGGTCATCCTACAGTCTGTGATCACAGAAGCTATTTTCTGTAGCAGCACAAGACAAATGTCCAGATATGAGCATCTGGGCAAATACATTATCGAAGATGGAACTGCTAGTTTTTCTTGTCATGCACGAAATGACCTTGGCAAGAGACTACGCGTAAGCCTGAGTGTTAGTGTTTCATCCAAATTAACAAACTCGTATGCATTGCTGTAGCATCTTATTAGCTCTTTAAAGTCTGGTAACTCCACCTGTGGCTGTACACGGGGAGAGACAACGGCGTTCGCGTATACCGAACACTTGTAGCAGTAAGCTCCTTGCCCGACGCCCGTCCGCCTCTGCAGGAAGGTCACAGACATCCACGCCGTGCTGCAAGTGACTGTGCTCACGGACATCAAGAGGCAGGAGTTCCTCGGCACCGTGGCCTTCCCGCTGATATCGGTAAGGTGCAACTCCGCCCCGGCTCACCGCCGGCTTGGCTTCAAGGATCACCTTTTGATTGCCTCACAAAAAAAGGCGCTGTCGCTCGTTGCATTTTAGTTCATGCCCGCCCCGCTAGGGGCGCCTGTGTGGTCACAAAGATGACACAACACCCTGACTTTGGCGAAAAGGGGTTTTAACGATGCCGCATTGAAACGGCTGTGTAAATGTGCTGTACGATAACAGTTCACGTTAAATAACCCAAGGTGGTCTAAATTAATCCGGAGACCTCCACAGCGTTTTCCCATCTGCGTGTTGGGCTCGACTTCTAACGCTGTTTTTCTTATTTTTCATTGTTCTCTTTAGGCGGAGATCCAAAAGAAGCAGTGGTTTGCGCTGAAGGACCAGAGCCTCGAGAAGCCCACGGGAGGATTCATACTGCTGGAAATAGACCTCATATACAATCCCGTACGTGGTTTTGCATTTCATTCTTTTAACTCTTGTAGCGGTTGGAGTTGAAGGTTGTGCGACTAGCGGGCGGTGCCTGACTATTTAGTAATTATAACAAATTACCTTTACAAATTTAAAACTGATGCGAAAGACACATGGCTAAGAAAGAACCACAACAAGCAAGCACATGAAGGCACACAAGGGATCCAGTGTGGAGTTCGAGATTCTTGTTCGACAAAGTTACCAAGCAGCCCACTTGTTACGCTATTGGTCAATATTTGTAGTAAACGAGGGTTATCATGCGGCCATCATCAGCCTAGCTACAACCTCCGCAGGACAATGGCCTCTCCCACAGACTTACAATCAGTCATGTCCCACGCCAGCTGCGACCAGCCTATCCCCGCAAACTTCATAATTTCATCTCCCGGTCTCATGCAGTACTTACGCGAAGGGATGAGTGATGAAATACTGTCCACTTCCTACGTGTTCTTCCAAAGCGGGCGCACCGGATTTACTCTTTTGTAAACTACTACGAATGACCTGCAATTTCTAGAATCAATGAATTACTGCTTTTATATACCGGCTACACAGCAGCAGCTGCGCTTTTTGCGTAAAAAGGCTCGTACGAAAGGCACGTGTCCTGACAGATATGACTACTGAGCAAAAACAGCACACAGGGGGGTGAAATGCTGCAGTGCAGCGCGTGGTAGATGCCATGAGCCACCGGACATAGCAGCTGATACCTTTAGCATAGCGCGTACTGCTACCGCCAGCGCTTACCGCGTACCGCCACTGCGCAAGTGATTGGTACCGACGCGGCAGGCTTGCGGGCTGTTGACGGGAGCTTGGCGCCTTCTGAGCTGCGCAGTGGCGGCTCACGGCACGCGGTAACCGGTAGCGGCAGCAATACGCGGTAAGCGGTGACGGTAGCAGCACGCGGCTATGCTGTAGTATCTAGCATCTTCGTTAACGTTATTTATTAAGCTGAATTTTCTGCCACTCACTTCTGTAAACACTGTGAGAACAGCATTTCTGAAAGCGCTTTCTCTCGCACTGTATTTTCACTGCCATATCATGTATCCCATTACTGCCATAGCCCCTGAATAGGGGTGGAGTATTTTTAAATTCAAAACATTTCACAGTAAGGAGACACAGGAGTGTACTGTGACCGCGCACGAGTAGCTTAATTCAACGTTTCACGGTGAATGTCACAAACCCTTTGCAGCTGAAGGCCATGGTTCAGTGCTTCAAGGACAAGGGCCCCGGTCCGCCAGCGATGAACGACACTGAGCTAACAAGATCTGTAAGTATCCGAGATCATAGAAGGGCGGTGTTGTTACTTACGTGCACTGTATAGTAAAACACCGTGTTGAGTGGCAGCGTAAGGTTGTCCGAGTGCTAGCTTTTTTTTCTTCAAATTTTGAATTTCCAGATTGATTGATCGATTGATAGATAGATAGATAGATTGATTGATTGATAGACTGATAGACTGATTGATTGATTGATTGATTGATTGATTGATTGATTGATTGATTGATTGATTGATTGATTGATTGATTGCGTACTTGAATAAGCATTTCAGGAGAAAGTGTTTTAACCCCTGGTACACCTCAGGCAGCTATGTAAAGGGCCGCTGCAGTGCAGTTCCCCCAGCTTGCACCCATCGCCAGTAGGCCATAGGCCACTTGTGTCCTTGGGGTGCACTACATAAGCTAACCAAGCCCGCCATGTCTATCAAGACGTGTTTGGTGAGACTGCGGAACTACAGGTGTCACTCAAACACTTTCATCGGGCATATGTGATGATGCGGCATCAATCGGCACTCTCGACGCAGGCCCTGGCACGGAACATGTCGCGGATCAAGGCCGTCTACCAGCGCTTCAAGCGGCTCAAGCGCTTCCTCCTCGGCTGCTTCTACTGGGACTCCGTAGTCCGCTCTGTCGTCTCCCTCGTGGTAAGGGGGGCTGCATACTATATACTGCCGCCACCACTTTTGGACACGTTATCCGCAACAGAGCTCACCCTAGTCGGATACAACTCAACAACGAAGCGGCGAACGCCCATTAAAGGCGGTTCTGCGGCAATAGGCGTCGGCCCATTGTCATGGCGTCACGGTCAACTGCTTTGCATCTACTCGTGTGGCATCAGAGATGGCTATTTGCTGGTGCAAAGCGATTGACCGCGACTACACGACAGTAAGTAGACGCCAGTGGTTAGAGCCCTCTCCAAGGGGCATTTGCCGCTTCATTTTTTACTCGTACCGGACTCGTAGCAGTTTCTTAATCGCCCACTTGCCTCTGCCGTATCAAGAGTCTTGTATTGAATCTGGCGCAGTAGTATCACAAAATGCACAGCCTGTCTCACAATACTTTGGAAAGTCTGCAGACGACGAGAAAGAATCCTACGAGACTTCCTCAGAGCCTTATAGCCGCGCACCTTTCGTGCACATATTTATATATTTGGCGTGTCAATAGACGGTCCTCAGGCGTTTCTTGTGGATCTTTTATTCGGATATTTTATTGGGTATACTGTCACCATTGGTTACGTGCGCGTAACCGGACGACGAAGTGAATATGTGTTGTGACACCGATGACGCTAAGGGTGCACACATGTTAACTGTCAAGTCGAAACTATTGGGTTTGGATAACGGAGTGCAATCCTTTGTGAGCTTTTCGAGCGTTGTCGATAGACTGCGCCCCTTTCCGGGAGAGCTAAACTTTTCTGTAGATTGAAGATACGGGCTGAGGCCTTCAAAATGAATGCACGAAACGCCAGACTAGTCAGAGTCAGCTAATGAGCCAGTCGTTAACATCGGGTACTGTCACACTAGGTCGTTTAATTTGACCCGGCTACATAAAGTTTCACACCATGCTCCGCTGGCAGTTACTAAAAACAACAGCACCGTGCCCCATGTGTGCAGCTGTTCGTGTGGCTCACTCTGAAAGGCGAAGCGTACATGGTGCCGCTGATCTGCGCCGTGATGTTCTTCGTCGAATTCATCGCCGCCTGCTGTTGTCCCGATGACGAAGAGGAAGAGGTAGGGACAACAGTCGCGGTTCTTTTTTCACCAAAATGCTGTCTGTTATTTAACTGTCAATATTGTTCTGTTGTTTTTATTCATTCATTTTTCAAAATTCACGATTGGTGCTACAATTTTGTCGTCATCTTCCATGGAAACTTCTTTGTTTATTCAACTACACCTTGGCCAATCCCCCCGCGTGGGTATGTGCCATATACCCGGGGTGAAGAAGAAGAAGAAGAAGAAGAAGAAGAAGAAGAAGAAGAAGAAGAAGAAGAAGAAGAAGAAGAAGAAGAAGAAGAAGAAGAAGAAGAAGAAGAAGAAGAAGAAGAAGAAGAAGAAGAAGAAGAAGAAGAAGAAGAAGAAGAAGAAGAAGAAGTCGCAGTGCTCGCGTACAGACGCGAAGGTATTTACATAATGCTGTGGGCCTCGTATGGTCCAAGCAGGAACGGCAAAAGTCAAAGTGGTGCATTTTTATAGCACCATATAACTGATACAATAAACATGAAGAAATGTATATATTTTACGGCATAATGTATTTGCAGTTTCGAGGCATAACAAAGTGACACGAAACACCCGCCGCTGCGTGTCAGGTTAGGACGCTCGGCTACTGAGCCGGAGGATTTTGGTTCAATCCCGGCCGCGGCGACCGCGTTTCGGTGCAGGTGAAACGCAAAAAGCTCCCATGTGCTGTGCGATGTCGGTGCATGCTAAAGATCCTCAGGTGGTCGAAAATATTTGGAAGCACTTCACTACGGCGTCCCTCGTAGCCGATGTGCCGATTGGCGACGTCAAAACCCACAATATACAATTTTACAAAAAGTTACTGCAAAAGACATTTGAGTTTTTCAGATAGTGTTCGAGGACTTTTCAAGTATAACAGCTGCGGACAATAGCTCTCTCATCAGTCATAGTTCGTAGAAAACGTGAATATTTTGAAGTTTCCTTTTTCAAAATATGGAATTAAGGCTTTTTCGTATTTTTTCGTGCGTTGATAGTGTGACGTGCGTAATAAGAAATTACGGGAGTAGAGAAATTACAATCGGGCAATTTCGAGGCACTTCGAAAGTACAGGCTTGAGGTCGCCGCGGCGCTAGCCCAGCAAGAATGCGCAGTAGGGCGTCAGGAGTGCAAACAGCACAGATAAAATGTCATATCACTGACAGTGATATGACATCACCAGCCACGTAAAACAAGAGGCCTTTACCCATGCAGCACAAACTGGATTATAAGATTGGGTGCCGCTGCTGGCCCGAAGTATACGCAGCGCGTGAGAGGCCGATGTGGTTTTTGCTACCCTGCAGTAGGCCCAAGCGGACACTTAAGGCTGTGGCAGCCCATCTAACTCCTACATCGGACGCAGAGCGTGTGGCTTGCCGCTATCGATTGCGCATCGGTCCCATATCTATATTGGAAGGGTTAACACACGTTCTACATAAAACTTGCATCGGTGCCCTTTCAGCTTTGTACGAGGCAGAAAAGTAGCACTGCCAAGATTGGGCCGGTAAATACGCCCGAGCCGCCGCGGTAGCTGAGTGGTTATGGCGCTCGGCTGCTGGCCCGAACGACGCGGGTTCGATCCTGGTCGCGGCGGTTGAATTTCGATGGAGGCGAAGTTCTAGAGTCCCGTGTGCTGTGCGATGTCAGTGCACGTTAAAGAACCCCAGGTGGTCGAAATTCCCGGAGCCCTTCACTACGGCGTCCCTCATAGCCTGAGTCGCTTTGGGACGTTAAACCCCCATAAACCATGAACAATACGCCCGAGTTACAAGGCCGGCGTTCGGCCCCACGTGACCTGCCCATATATCGGTCCAAGGTAAGCAGGACCGATGGGAAAGCTCGATGGGCTGCGCACTTTGAGCCGATGCTGGCGCGAGTTGCAGAACCCACGCAGGACTCGCAGTGAGCTTCGGGCCCACTTCATAGCACTCTTTGTGTTACTGGGCATGTCCGCATCTTTAGGGCAGTAGTGGAGGAGAACGAAGGGCGTAAACCACCCGAAGACGAAAAGGAAGCAGTATCACTGTTAGAGTAGGGCGCAGTGCTATATGGTTGATAGTAAACTAGGCACCGTGGTAGTTGTCACCACCCCTTTACCAAGAGAACGCCTCCGGACATCCGCTTAGCAGTGCATCAATTTGCCTGGCAACGCTGAAGTAGACGATTGCAAAGCTGTCGACGGTTTACCTAGCTCTTCACTGGATGCGGAGTGGTTCAATGTCTCCGTCGAAAAAGTCACCCGGCAAGCAGTGTGGTTGTCGGATGTACCCTGCCTCACAAAAAAAAAAAGGCTGCAGTGCAAACGTGCAAAACATGCCCACGTTTTTTCTTGCTTTCAACGTGCAGGAGCTCCAGATGGATGGCCAACAGGACAACGACGACGCCGTGAGTATCTATTGTCTAAGTGTGCCCGTAGATGTGTCGCCCACGAATTAAGCGCCCAATGGAGACCCCTGAAAGCCTCACGTCGGAGCTGCCTTTTTGCTGTAGAAATCTATTCTGGCGATGGGGGTCAACTTCAGAGGTCAGCACAAAAATAAAGTGCATGACGTCACCGCAGTTCTGTTGCGAGAACGGCCTGCGACGACGATACCTGTATTCCGTTTTTGGTCTTTTCTTGAATGTGAAATATAAAGCCTTTTTTTTTCGTAACTCGGTCAACCACTCGAAGTACTTCAGTTTTATACTGACTTCAGCATCCCTTTAAAAGCCATGTAGGCATTGCGCAAGCCTTACATGAGACCCACTGTTCCGGGGCTCCACGTTGATCTTCAGCGTGGTTCCTTGGCGGGAATCCGCTGCCTGCTGAGGAAAGCAGCACGAGTCCCAGATGTCCAAGGAGTCTTGCACGTCGCACCTCCTACGGACGCCTAATTTTAAGAGGGGCACTGAAGGTCATATCAGGCTCAGTGATAAATAATCTTTGGAGAAATCTAGCAAGGTTCCGCTGTGCGAAGGAGTGGTCTTGCCGCGCAGGAAAGAGAAAATTGTTGAAGCCGCGCAGGACACTATACGTCAGGAATACTTCGTCGACGTCTGAAATTTTGTTACTTTTGGACAATACATTTCGAAGAAAAAGATTTAGTGTTACATTTTGAGGAACCGGCTGGGCGTGTGCGCGGCTTAGGCTTGCGCATCTGGAGCCCGGCAGAAGATTTAACGCCTTCAGGCAGTACATGGTAACGGTAAGCTAAGACGCCGGGTACAAATGTGCGACGCACAATCGCTTGTCCTCTCCTGACATAAATGCGCGCTTCTCTTTTTTTTGCGCAGATATAAAAAGTAAAGCAGTTTGTGTGACGTGTTTAATACATCCTGTTTACATAAGCAGTGGGAGAAAAAGTAAAGCCTAATTTTGCTGCAAATACTTGCTGTTGTCTGGTCCTAGTCGGCTCCAACTGGGTTGAAAAAGGCAAGCGCCGTTGCACGCATTAATCTCCCCAACCTTCTTCTACGGCTAAAAGCCGTACTTTGGAATCGCTCCGCACAATCGGAGAGAATGCGTAATTTATCATGAAAGATGCCGATCCGTATTCTCCTTCTCGTGCAACTGTGCAGTCTAAGCAGACGCTCAAGGAGAAGCTGGTGCGGCTCCAGGAGATCGCGGCCATGATGCAGAACACCATGGGCACGGTGGCCTCTTACGGCGAGCGGCTGCACAAGTCAGTGGCTATCCCCCTCTCCCCCATTCTGAGATGACGTAGAACATGTCGATTTGCTTGCCGAGACAGACTCGCATGCGTGAGCGCAGCAGCGCTCTGACAGAACAACGATAAACGCCCCGAGACAGTCCGTGTCTAGCTCTTTAGCGAAGATTCTAATGCAGAGCTGTATTCCATGGGGTTTGCACGCTATATTATCCGGGACGACAATAAAGGAGTGCTGTGTGTACACGACCCCATATAATGTGTACTCATCTTCATACTGGGCTACGTCGGTAGGAGGATAGGTTATTCACGTTGAAGATTAGAAGGAAAGATAAAGAAAAGGTAGAAGTGCAGTTAACTTAAAGTTCCCATGGAATATCCGGTGGTGTAAATCAAGGCTTTGTGAGGTGTCAATGACGCTTCTGCAATGCAGAATCCCTCACTTTTGTGCTTATGCAGATGTGGGTTCGCTTCGACAAACCTTTCTGTATCATGTGGGCAAGTTGAAACAATAGATCATTTTCTCCTCTCTTGCCGGCGTTTCGCAGTTCAGAGAAAACAGTATTTGGAGGTCCCTCTTTCGAGGTTAGGACTCCCACTGTCTCTTCCAGTTATTCTTTCATTCGGTGCGAGCGCAAAGGAATTCCCGTTAAGCAGTGTCTACGGCTACCTTCATGATTACATCAGTGCAACTGATCGATTACCTTGTTAGCTGTACGCAAAATTTTGTCGCATGTCCAAAAATGCTCGATTCTATTCCTGGTAATTCATATTTCTTTAATTCATTTGACTTTTCCAATTTTTATATTGATTTAGTCTTCTCACGCCTCTTCTTCCCCGCGCAAATACCTCATTAGGATTATCTACTAAACCTTGGCCAATCCCCCTGCGTGGGTATGTGCCATGCTTACTAAGGAGAAGAAGAAAAAGAAGATAGCCTCGATAGAATACACGGGCTTGCTGTATGGGCAATCTGGTTGGGAAGCATTTCTGCATCAGTTGCACCCATTGTTGCATGTGTGTACAGTCGTGAGCTATATTAGAGTGAACAAAGTTTGAGCATTCATTGATTACTCCATAATTACATGTGGAAAGCACAGTTTCTTCTGTTTTCTAACTGATTTTCCTCTTGGCATATAATATCCAAAAACTATTATCCGATTTAGAGGAGAAATTGCCAGAAAATTCGCAATTTTGTGCAAAAAGTTTGCTCCCTCTAATATTGCTCACGACTGTAAACCTGTTAACATCTCCTCAGCACGATGGTGTTCGCTGATCCGTTCGTGTCGAAGATGTTCCTCGCCATCCTGCTCGGCGCCGGCTTCCTGGCCTATATTGTCCCGGCGCGATACTGGATCCTCATGTTGGGTGAGCTGCCGTTTACTCTGCTTCGGACAACTCAGTGTCGGGTAACAGTGCACGCGTGTAAAGTCGATTCCTGAGGCACACCCGACAAGAGGCCGCTACGGCACAGTTAAGAATTAGGCCTGCTTGAAAAGCCGAAGCCCACTAATTATAAATTGGTCTGTCCGCACTGTGCGTAGGCATGAAGTAATAAAAAGACCGAATGACCAAAGGATGACTTCATTCTTTTGCGGACGCTCAGTGATAACAGGGGCTAGATGGATAGGTGTAAAGGACTGGTTTTTCTGTTACACTTCAGTTTAATATTTTTTTTTAAAGTAAAAAATATATTGTACTCTTGCTTCTCTTGCTGCTCTTGTTTCAGCTAAGCAGGTCTTCTTGTTTCGCAGCTTTTTATCTACCGAGTTAACAGTGTAATGGAATGGCACCAGTAAACCAGAAGGTTTCTGGCGTAGTCCTCGTAATTTCTTGTTGCTACTTCAATCCAAAGCTATGAATGCTTTCTTGCAGACATGCAGTATAGCATTCGGTAGAGAGATAGTATTTCTGACTGACCCTTTTTTGTCTGGTATTTTTATTCTCTCTTTATGAAGGATGGTTGCTATAAAATTTCGGCACTTTGTTTCCAATACATTTATCTGCGGTTTCTCAACGCCTTCATTACGTAGTGACTGCCCAGATGCATGTTTAAGTTTTTCCTGAACCAAGTGTTTTTTTTTTCTGCAGCGCCTTTTTGGATCTTCTCTCTCTTTAAGTTCCATTTCAAAAGTCCAGAGACATAATCGATGGGCGAAGAGTACAATCGTTGTCTGTACCGGCCAGTCACACTGCTAGTGGTTTGATCTCTACGGCTGTTCTGGCGGCCTAACTGCCAGTTTGGAACATGACTGTCTATTGTTTCAGCAGTGCCATGGATGCGAGAAACATATCACCGCAACTCACTCAAAACACGATTTACCCTATATGGGAGTAGAAAGGGAGAAAACACTCCTCTATTGCACTCCCTTCTAGGGGCATGGTATGCTGCTCAGGTACTCGGGTTACATTTCGATCGCTAAACATGCTTACTGTTGGAAACTGGCATATCCCCACCTCAAAGCATAGTAGCAGTTAGAAATGGAAAGAGGCTTTTAAACTCGCCACCGGAGATATAGGGGTTAACAAATGGAGAAGGTTGAAGCCGCGGTTAAAATACCATCGTAACTCTTCTCGTGTTTTAAAGAGGAAATCTGTTTTCGTTTCCAATCATACCGTGTTTTTAGTGGTGGAAATCTACCCCAGGGCTTGAGGTAGAATTCTACCCTGCTCCTATTTGGGAATGCGCTAGAGAACCGTTTGCTCCCTTTTACTCTCTTATAGGGTAAGTCATGCTTAACATGTTAATTCATGTTAATTCATGATAACCGCGGGTCCTTGAGGGTAACGGAGTGGATTCCATGACAGGTCAAGCGTAGCTGGGGGCAGCAAAAGGTTAGGTGGGCGGATGAGACTAAGAAGTTTGCAGGCATACGGTGGGCGCAGCTCGCAAAGGACAGGGTTAAGTGGATATACATGAGAGAGGCCTTTGCCCTGCAGTGGTGTAGTCAGGCTGATGATGATAATGATGATGACGTTGTTTAAAGCGCACGACTGCACTTTACGGTGCGCTCTGCTACAACGCAGGACTTCGCAAGTACGTCCGAGGGTTTATGAGGAAGTACGGTGGTGCTAAGGACAGCGGCTACGACCTCCTGCACCTCTTCAACAGAACCCCCGACAACTTCGAAAAGGTAACTCGCAACTCAACGATGTCATAGGCTTACTCCGCTGAACGTACCGCCATTCCGGGGCATCCCACGCTTTCACCTTCCACATCACTACGAAAAACTTGTGGGATGGAGTATGTCACACGCATCCTTCCAAAAAATGCAAAAAACACGTACCGAAAAATTGGTGTCTCAAGACCTAAGTACATGCACACTAAACACGAATACTGCCAATAAGGAGTAAAAACAAGTGCGCAAGAGGACTATCCCCCTTCACTCTTTTCCGTTTAGTGTGTACTTCTCACCGGTTCAATGATGACAAATCTGAAGAAGCATTTCTTCAAGCATGAAACGCTTTTAGCTCTCATTCTTTTGAAATCCAAGCCAACGTCGTCTGGAAACTGCGGCGAACCGCAGGCCCAGCGTGAAGCCGAGCTAATCTGAAAACTTCGTTCCATAGGTACACAGCAGAAAGCAATGTCGGTGCAAAAAAAAAAAAAAGCAGCTTCGTTTCTGAGTTCCTTAGACCAGTCGGCTATCGCCGCCGCATCGTGCGTTCTGTGTTCAAACTGGTTGTCTCGCCCTTGTGGAACTGCTTTAATTCATCTCTCATCCGTTAGTTAAACGCTTCGAAATTACGTCAGCGGCGCACCTGAAAGAGAAACGGTTCTTCAAGCCTGGAAACCAGCAAGGAAGACCATGCACGCTGCCTGAGTCGAAGGAGGCCGCCGAAGGACAAGGGAAATACCTGAGTGCGGTTACCACATATTAGGCGTCTTAGATGTGCTACGCTTTTCCTGCTAAGCACTTGATGATTGCACCTACTCTCCACGACTTTATAGTCGGTAAAGCAATTGTGCGGCACATTCTGGCGACTACTCATAAATCGCACTGAATAATAGACGCATACCCAGACAGGAAGCCACAGAAGAGATACGGTAAAAGAAGGGTAAAGGATCGGGCTAGTTAGTGCATACCTCAGAAGCGCTGCAGACAACACGGACGCAAAGAAATATACAGAAAAGGACGAGAGCTCGTCCTTGTCTTTCTCTGTGTCCGTGTTGAAGGCAACGGTTCGGAAAATGACATATGAGGTCACATCCCCTAGATGCCATCACGCCGACTATAGCCGGATACAACTCATGAAAGAAGAGGAATGTCCCTCAAAGGAGGCCCTCCAGCCAATGGCGTCGACCGATTTTCATGGCATCGCAGTCCATCCGCGCGTAATCCCCTGTATCGCTTAATCGCTGCACCACTGCACCAGTAGTATGAGGAACACCAGAGATCTAAGAATGTAAAGTCGAGGATGACCAATTCCTAGGTTAGGTTAGGTTAGGTTAGGTTAGGTGTCTCCTCCAATTTTTCGTTCTCTTAGAATTAATCCCGCTACTTTAACGGACCAGCGGTTGTCTGTTGTTTCCACTTGACAGGTCTCATCCATGCCCTTTTTCTCTTCTTGATTTCGGTTACGTTATCGTAAAATAAAAAAATAAGTCAGGTCTGAATAAAACGACGCGCTGGATACCTATGCGCACGAGTAATACGGGACAATGCGCTTTTTCTTCAGTACCGTCCTGCGCACGCCCGTGACCACCTCGCCACAGCTTTCGCAGGGCATATCATGACCTGCAAAATGGCGGACGAGCCACGAATGCAGTCTTCTCGACGCGGCACACTGCGGCACAATAATTAGGTGCAGTGCTAGAATTTCGTACGACCACGCATATGCGCGCATGGTGCGCGCATGCACCAGCCACAAGTGAGGACACGTGGTCCGGTTCTCAAGCGTCCTTGGGCCATAGCGGGTACAGCAGCACAAAGCAGACACACGTAAGAGAGGCACACACGACAAGTGCCGCAGAGGTGGCACAGTGGTTACAGCCTTTGCCTCGCTTTTGGGAGGTTCTGGTGTCGATCCCCAGTGCCACCTGGTATACCCGCCGGTACAAGATTTCCGACCCCCTGGCGCAGCTTTTCCGGGTTGAAATGATTTGGAAATATCCTTGAAGCGCAGAACGAGGCGGAGACGCACGCGCCCACGTTGTGTGCTTACTGTGTTCCGAGTCAAACAAAACCTCTTTTCAATGTCTCGCCGCTGCCAAACGCAGCCCTCGAAGGCTTGAACGGCCGCAGTTTCTTTGAGCGTGCGCCAAGCTGCATTCCGTTCGGACGGAAAATTTCGCAAAGTTCGTTTCATGCTCGAATTTCAGCGCCACGTTCTTATCCGGTTCAATATATTCGCCTAAGTTTGCCGAGAAGGGGAGTTGAAAGCATTTCATGTTTAAAAACGTCTGGAAACGAGCGACATCATACCTTTACTGCGCCTGAATGCACTCCTCGCAGTCCCGGTACAGCGAGCCCCTGCCGGACACGGACACCGTCCCTCGCGGCACCTTCGCCGCGAAGCGCACCTTCTCGCTGAACTCGCTAAGGCGCCTGTTCTCGTGACCCACGTCGTGCGCAAGGGGCCGGCCCACTCATGGCGCAGCGCCTCGCCGACGAAGTGTGTAGTGCTCGGAGTCTGGTGGCGCCCCCTCCGGTACATCGCCTCGCCGACGAAGTGTGTAGTGCTCGGAGTCTGGTGGCGCCCCCTCCGGTACATCGCCTCGCCGACGAAGTGTGTAGTGCTCGGAGTCTGGTGGCGCCCCCTCCGGTACATCCTCACCGCTCCTCGTCGTGAGAGTCAACAGAGATGCAGTGTGCCGCGCCAATCGTATTGTGTGCCACCCGCATAGCCCTCATCGCGCGGTCTTAAAAATAATGTTTGGTGTTTCTATTTGGTTTTGACAATTATTTATTAAGTTGTTGCTTATTCATTAAAGATCTGTTCGCACTCTTGGTCCAACATCGTTATCCTTCAATCGTCTGGATCAAACAGCACCGAGGAAACTAAAGTGCGGCAACATGAGGACAGGACAACTCATCCTGCCGATTACTCGCTTGAAGCCAGACTTCTGTCCCTGCGTTCATCTTTCTTACAGCCGCGAGTGACGTACAGTCTACTCATCGTAAGTACTGAACCACAAATAAGACGGAAAGCAAGTGCCACACATTTTTCCATATTCATGGATCATTCATCGGTTCAGAAAAGTTACGACCATGAATTCTGCTTTGCGCTGAACATCGTCGCAAATCAGCCGTTTGCTCAGTGAAACGTAGATGCAAGCCTACATTCAGTTGCTTATTCTTAGTGTCATCATCTGTACCTCATTGGCAAGTTGTCCCATAAAGTTCATTTTTCTGTTCTGCGTGCCAGGCGGGTACGCAACGCAACGCACGCAAGGCATGATTGCGGCGATGGCGTAGAGGTAGAGCATCCGCCTTGCGTGCAATAGAACCGGGGCTCGAAACCCGGTACCGCGTAATTCTCCACCGGGTTCGAAAAAATTCCGCGTGTCAGTGAAATTTTATAACCGGGCTTGGGGTGCGGCCGAATGTTGTGTCCACAACCGACAACGCACTACCTCATCAGAGCAGGATTTGGCCACCCTGGTGTACTTCGCCATAACCTTCTATGAACAAACCAATTAACACACGGCCATCAGTCCCGAGCAGCTGCGAAGCAACTGACCAAGGTAGCGGTCATACCTGTGACGCAGCGGAGAGTACTAAGAATCTCTGGCTCTGGACAGGCCACCATTGGAAACTCAACCTGCAATGTTTAACGCTAGAACCTTATAGAGCGAGGGTAGCCTCTAGCAGTGCTGTTCGAGGAATTAGCGGGCATTAGCTAACAGACGAGAACTATGTGTGGGATTCCTCATCAATCGGGATATAGCTGGACACACAGAAGAGCTCTATAGTATTAACGAGAGGGTGGCAGCTATCGCAATAAGGCTTAAGAGCTGCAAGCTGAAAGTGGTGCAGGCCTAGGCGCCTACATCCAGTCATGATGACCAGATCGTCGAAAGCTTCCATGAAGATGTGGAATCGGCAATGAGCAAAGAAAAACACAGTACTGATGGGCGACTTCAATGCGAAGGTAGGCAAGAAGCAGGATGGAAGGCCAGGCGGTAGGCGACCATGGCATAGGCTCCACGAATAGTAGGGGGATTAATAGTAAAGTTCGCAGAAAGAAATAATGTATCATGAATACCTTCCTTTGGAAACGAGAGAACAGGAAGTGGACGTGAAAGAGCACCAACGGTCCCTTACAAAAATTTCTTTAGACAGTCTATAGACTGTCCATAGACACCTGTTTATAAAGTCTATAGGCTCTCTATGTACAAACCCTAGGGAAGTCTATAGGCAATACAAATCCTATAGACAGTCTATAGACAATCTATAATTTTTGGTCGTACTTTTAGTAGAACTTTGTCTATAGACAGTCTATGGACTATGAATAGACAAAACGAAATATCTATAGAAAGGCAATAGAGTCTATAAGACGTCTATAGGCTGTCTATAGACCATTTTTATATGGGGTGACACTAAATACGAAATACTTCATACATGCGCTCTCCCTGGTATCGTGCAGGATGTGGAGGTCCTCGGAAAGGGACGTAGTAGCGACCACATAATGGTAAGGTCTCGAATTAGCTTAGACCTGAAGCGGGAACGGAAGAAACTAGTGAAGCGGAAGCCCATTAACGAGTTAGAAGTAAGAGGGGAAGTAGAAGAATTAAGGGCATCGCTGTAGAACCAATATTCGGTTTTAACTGAGGAAGACAATCCTAATGTTCAAACAATGAACGATAATCTCGCAGCTATCCTTATGGAGTGCTCAGTAGAAGGAGGCGGTGATGGTTCGACAGGATACCGGCAAGCTATCTGAGGAGACTAAAGATCTCATCAAGAAACGCCAAAGGATGAAGGCGTTTAATCCTACAGGCAAAACTGGCAGTGCTATCAATAAGCGCAAGGTAGCAAGCATGCTCTAAAGAACGGAGATAGCCTAAAATCAGCGAATACTAAACAAGGAATAGGTAAAAACCATATGTACGTGTTCAGAGAAAAAGAAGGCAATGTCATAAGCAATATGGACCACCCTGATGTACTTCGCCATAACCTTCTCTGAACAACCCAATTAACACTCGGCCCTCAGTCCCGAGCAGCTGCGAAGCAACTGACCAAGGTGGCGGTCATACCTGTGACGCAGCGGAGGGTGCTAAGAATATCTAACTCTGGACAGGCCGCCATTGCAAACTCAACCTGCCGCGGTGGCTCAGTGGTTAGGGCGCTCGACTACTGATCCGGGGTTCCCGGGTTCGAACCCGACCGCGGCGGCTGCGTTTTTATGGAGAAAAAACGCTAAGGCGCCCGTGTGGTGTGCGATGTCAGTGCACGTTAAAGATCCCCAGGTGGTCGAAATTATTCCGGAGCCCTCCACTACGGCACCTCTTCTTCCTTTCTTCTTTCACTCCCTCCTTTATCCCTTCCCTTACGGCGCGGTTCAGGTGTCCAACGATATCTGAGACAGATACTGCGCCATTTCCATTCCACCAAAAACCAATTAAAAATGTTTAACGCTAGAACCTTATACAGCGAGGGTAGCCTCTAGCAGTGCTGTTCGAGGAATTAGCGGGTATTAGCTAACAGACGAGAAACGAAAAAGGAAATAGAGAAAGCCTTAGGAGCAATGCAAAGAGGAAAAGCAGCCGGTGAGGATCAGGTAACAACAGATCTCTTGAAGGACGAAGGAGATATTGTGCTAGAAAAACTAGCCAGCCTGTATATGCAATGCCTTATGACCTCGAGAGTACCAGAAGATTCGAAGAACGCTAACATTATCCTAATTCATAAGAAAGGAGACGTCAAGGACATGAAAAAGTACACCGATTGCCTACAAGGTATTTACTAAGGTAATCACTAACAGAATCAGGACAACCTTTTGACTTTAATCAATGAAATGATCAGGAAAACTTTCGTAAAAGAGACTACAATAGACCGTATTCACACGATCATTCAAGGTGATGGAGAAATGCGCAGAAAGCATTTGACTCAGTGGAAACGTCAGCAGTCATACAGGCTCTGCGGAATCAGGGTGTTAGAGTCTTATGTGAAAATACTGGAGGATATCTATAACGACTGCACAGCTGCCATAGTCCTCCACAGTCAGCAATAAAATTCTAGTAAGGAAGGGTGTCAAGCAGGCAGACTCGATCTCGCCAACGCTATTCACCGCTGGTTTACAGGAGAGAGAGAGAGAGATATATAGAGCAAACCGTTATTAAGGAAATAGAGAGGGGTTGGTGAATGCCGACATCTTGGTCAGCGTCCCTAATCCGGGATGCCGCCAGATCCCGCCGCCTCTCGAGCCCGGCGTGCGAGGGCAGCTTGTGCCGTCGCACTCGAGGAGCAAGGTCTCCCAAGCCTCATTAGTGGTGATGGGGTGGGGAGGGAAGTGGGGACTGTGTTGACAGGCCCACACCATGTAGGATAGAGAGCAGAGCTCGTCACAGTGTGGGCACAAAAGATTCACTTTCGGATCATAGCGAGCAGCCATGATGGGACACCAGTTGGTGCTCGTCTGTAGCTGTCGCAGAGTGCTTTCTTTTGCCTTCGACAGCCCCTTTGCCGGTGGAGGGAACTGGCAGTGCATGTCTTAGTAATAGTCGATGATTTCTCGAAACCGGAGGAGCGGTCAGCTAGGCTCATCGGTTGGGGAGGACGCGGAAGTAGGTGATTACAGGGCCTGTTCCGAGGCCTGTATTGGGAACAGTTGGGGACAAGAGTTAATGGAGAATACCAGTAATGTGCGATTAGCTGATGGCATTGCCTTGCTAAGTCACTCAGGGGATGAATTGCAAAGTATGACCAATGACTTAGGCAGACCAGAATGGCGGGTCAAAAAATTAATAAAATGCAGAAAACCAAAGTAATGTTCAATCTCGGAACGGAGCAGCGGTTTAGAATTTGTAGCGAGACGCTGGAACGGGTAAGGGACTAAGTCTACTTAGGGCAGCTAGTGACCGCTGATCCGGATCATGAGAGGGAAATAACTAGAAGAATAAGTATGGAGTGGAGCGCATATGCCAGGTTCTCCGAGATGAATAGCAGTTTACCAATATCCCTCAAGAGAAAAGTATACAACAGCTGCATCTTACCTGTACTCACCTATGGGGCAGAAACGTGGAGGCTAACGAAAAAGGGTTCAGCTCAAGTTACGGACAACGCACCGAGCTATGGCTAGAAAAATGATAGTTAAGGGATAGGAAGCGGGCAGAGTGGGTGAGAGAACAAACGCTGGTTAAGGACATCCTAGCCGAAATCAAAAGGAAGCAATGGGCATAGGCAGGGCATGTAATGCGAAGGCAGGAAGGCATGCGTAGCAGGGGGCTGCAGAAAGTTCGTCGGATGACATTAAGAAGTTAGCGGAAATAGGGTAGGCGAAAGAGGCATTTGCCCTGCAGTGGGCGCAGTGAGGCTGATGAAATCATGACTGAGGAAGTCTAGAAGCAATGTGTGCACTGTGTCGTGGTTGACGTGGTAGGCAGTTGGGTGACCCGACGTCAGACTACGCCTTGTGCGCGAATTAAGTTAAATTGTAATAGTAATAATTGGTTTTTGGGGAAAGGAAATGGCGCAGTATCTGTGTCGTATATCGTTGTACACCCAAACCGCGCCGTAAGGGAAGGGATAAAGGAGGGAGTGAAAAGAAGAAAGAGGTGCCGTAGTGGAGGGCTCCGGAACAAGTTCGACCACCTGAGGATCTTTAACGTGCACTGACATCGCACAGCACACGGGATGTCAGTGCACGTTAAAGATCCCCAGGTGGTCGAAATTGTTTTGGAGCCCTCCACTTGGTTTTTGGGGAAAGGAAATGGCGCAGTATGTCTCGCATATCGGCGGCCACCGAGCCGCGCCGTAAGGGTACAGTGCCTAAAATATACTGGCATTCTAGTATATCCTAGGCACTGTAGTAAGGGAAGGGACAAAGAAGGGAGTGGAAGAGGGGCCGTAGTGGAGGGCTCCGGAATAATTTCGACCGCCTGGGGATCTTTATCGTGCACTGAAATCGCACAGCACACGGGCGCCTTAGCCTCCATCGAAACGAAGCCGCCGCGGCCGGGTTCGAACCCGTGAACTCCGGCTCAAGGGTTCCGGAGCCCTCCACTACGGCACCTTTCTTTCACTCCCTCCTTTACCCCTTTCCTGGGCGGTTCAGGTGTCCGCCGATATGCGGCTCTAAAAGCGTCAATTGCCTGCTTTGCGGAGGAGGAAAAACTTTTGAGCATAAATACTGGGTGGGTTTGCAGAACGTCAGTCACTTTGACGTTGTGTTCATTCATGCGTTGGTTATGAAGGTGCAGCGGCAGCTACCTTAGTGTTTGGTTTTTGCGCTCGTGACCTTCGAAATTTCTACGAGTGCTGCGAGACCCCCACGGATACGACGGGACCGCTACCTGTGTGCGCTTTCTCCGCAGCCACTGCTCACTTCGGCGCCGTGAATCATGCACGATTTATACACTTCTGTTGACAATGCAGTCATTGTTTGGTCCGCAGAAAAGTCGGCGCTTCGTGGGAACCGATTACGCAACTATGTTAAATGACACTGCTGCCGCATTTAGCATGGACAGTGAAGGCCTCTGCGCGATAGTGGCTTTTCTTGTTTACACAAATAGTAAACGTTTCCTGCGTTACCTACGATTGTAAGGTACATCGTACAGGCATTAAACTGCGTGCACACGTGTACGGAAAGCTGCGCGAGCTTAATATGCATGTAACGATCGTAAATTTATTGCGTCAATTATGCACGAAACTGCAAATGTCAAGCGCGAACGTCCGGTGCGTCGACGCGAATTAAGTGCACTGTACGGAATGCTGGAACACAGGCATACCATACATAGTGTACCTTGTTAGTCTCGATTAAAAGGAATGGGAAGGATGCGTCAATAAAATCATGCTATATTCTCTGTACTCCCTACATTGTCCCAGAGCTGTTAGCATTACTGGCCTGCAGCGCAACGATTTTTAACATGCAATAACGGCAAAGAAACGGCGTAAGCGCGGCCGCGCGCAGAGCAGGCGGACGATACATCCGACCCCCTCGCGTAGCGGGCAGATTTTGGACCACTCCGCGCTGAGGCACATTTTCATGAAAATATGTCATTACAACACAATTATTGTTGCAGACCAACTTAAAATGATGTCTGTGCCATTTAGTTTGTTTTAGTGGTATGTTAAAGGTACTGTCACAATGAAAGTAAAGGAAGTCATTCATTTGTACCCAGCTGTTTTAGGCGCAGTGCTTTCATGCATGCCACGAGAACATAGGAACAGGCAACATTCTTTTTTTGCACATCAGTTCTTCAAAGAATGCACACATATGCCTATCCAAGACAACTAAAACGTGTAGTTCTTGCACACTTTATTACATGACATGAGGTGGTCACTTGTGCTCAGTCTTTTCCTTGTGAGCCTGTGCTTTCCTTTGGGCCAACAAAACGTTGCTCAGCTCATCACGCTTCCTCTTGCCACGGAGGTGGGTGCCCAACTAAATGGGAAAAAGAAAAAGTATATTTACACAAGCAAAGAAAAGAACAATTCTCTGATTCCAGTAGGGCATCAGTACAACGGCACTCCAACTCCATCAAAATGCCACTATGGTCTAATACACAAAATGCCACTATGGTCAAGAATGAAGCGGCAAATGCCCTTCGAAAGAAGCTCCCTCCAGCCAATGATGTGGACAGATTCTCATGACAATGGTTAATCCCCTTTGGCCCGATAGTGTCGAATTGCAGGAGGGAGGAGGGGGGAAGGCAGATGAAAGGGGATCAACGACAGCTTAAGACTAACCACAGTGTCATGAAAAACAATGGACACTACCACTCTGATGGGACATCTGCCACTTTGTTCTTGAGTTGTATCCCACTACAGGCAGCCAAACCTGGCAGGATCCAAGTAATACGAACAAATACTAACAGGCTATAAATGGCTTTAACTGCACAAAAACATGAACACAGCCAGGGCACAAAAGAAATTGCAGGAGACACTTAATCTCCACTATAAAGGTATGATGCAATAGCGTAATGGGTTAATAATGCCCATATATGCGGAATGTCAGTCTAGACTTTATACTCAGATTCCTGGGAGTCATGATACCCCTCCTCGAGCAGTGATGAAGCGGATAAGGATGCGCCACTGCCCTGCACTGGCAGGTGCTGCCACAGGTGGGGCTTGTGCGACCCAGCTTGTGTGACCCGAGCAACCAAACATAATTTAACTGCCATCTGCCACTGTGGTCAGTTTGCTGACAGTCCAGTGGGCAGGTTGTACTGTCATAAGGTCATGTGACCTAGGTGGCCCACCTGGTTGCTTCTCCGGAGATTTCGCTAACACTGGATTTACTGCAGAACGGGAGCCTTCGCACTATCGCATTAGGACGGAGCCGCATCAAATACATGAACATAATAAAAGAGCCCTGCTAGTTTTACCCAGCAGCAGAGCACTGACTACATCCTTACCCCAGTTGTAACAGTGTTTTAGCTAAGGCCTTCACTTCAGAGCCATTGTGCTAACGTAACTCCATCAGTTAAGCACAATGAATGGTCAGGGTGCTGACCTGTCACGATCAGAATGGTGACAGGTAGCCATCACACTGATCACATCACCTACGTGTGATCAGGGAGCACGGCCATACCGGATGCTTAGCTTTGTACTCAAGTCAACTGTCAGCCTGCCATGCTTAGACAATGTTCAGTTCTGTGCTTCTGCAACAAGCTGTCCTAGTGCCATTCGTCTCTTTTCTTGCACATGATTTATGTAATCTTTCCACTTGGTCAAATCCTTCAGGCTTGTTCATGGCATCAAAAGTATGACTGTCACCATTACAGAGGACAGTGACTGAGTAAGGCCCTGTGACCCTGCACAGTCCAAGGGAGGGTGCACATACCCTCGTTTTTCTAAAGGCACCCCTATATTTGAAACTTTTTTTACACGACAGGAAATCTTGTTGAATAGTGCCGGAAGAAGAGCATGTACATGAAAGGGCACATTGTTCATAGCTGGCTTGTGATGGAAGAAATCACAAAATAAGGTCAAATAAAAATGAGTACCACTTTTCTACCCCAACCCCCAACCGAAAGAGCTATTAGACCCCACAACTTCAAATCATATGGAAACCTCGGTCATGCCACTCAACAGATGTCAGATAAAATGAGACCTGCTGCTACCTCAATCTTTAGTGGCACTGATGCTTTTCCTTGCATTTTAAAGCGAAAGCTTTACTGGCCGCGAACTTGCGATTTCGCCGTGGCGGTGCTCCGAGGCACATGACATCACAATGCGCGCCTCGTCGAGGAGCCGAACCGGCGGCGCCTGGCGCACTCGGCACGAAATAGAGACATGCTCCATGTCTCCGCAAGTGCGGTCAGAGTGCGCCGAAGCCGCCGAACACGTCGGCGGTCAAGCGCAGTTGGAGTATAGAGGGTCTTGCTTTGGCCGACGTGACATTGCCGTGCAGCGCGCGCACACACGCATTATGCCGGAGTATAAAGGCGCCTTAAAAGAGCATGCGCTTAAGCGCTAACCAACGTATTCGGTGGCGGCATCTATGAGAGCCACTGACTGAAACCCCCCCCCTGCACACTCACTGAATAATAAAAAAAAACCTGTGCCGCGGTCCGGGATCGAACCAGGGCCTTTGGCGTTTGAGGCGAAGACGCTACCACTCCGCCACGACGGCTCAAGCTTTCGCTACGTAATATCATGCTTTCGCTACGTAATATCCTGGCCTAAACAGAGCTAGGCCATCAGCAATTTTTCATATCCTCTTCAAGTCAGATTTGAGACTGACTTCACGGCCTAAGAAAAAGTTGCCCAGCACATAGCCAGTGAATACCTCAATGACAGCTCTTAACACCAATATGCGAATGGATACATATCACCTACGCGCAGACCTAACATTTGGCAACGTTGTTTTAGCACCCAAAGCCACGGTGTAAGAACATATTTAGGTGTCGACACTGACCGCCCACAGCTACGGTGAACGCACACAGAGTGTGCACATTCTCTAGTACATGCACTGACCGCCGCGGAGATATCAACACAGAAATAAAACATAGTTTGGACTGAAATTCTTGATAGAGCGCTTCAACCAGCCGTGAAATTAGACAAAGCCCGCACAGAGACATGTAGCTCTGCAGAGGCCTTTTGCAAGGTGGTGACGTGCCGTCTTTCAGCAACATGGCAATGCCAAAGTCAGTTTTGTCATCCATGTCGTCTGTGTGCCGTCCATTGAATGTGCGCAGTTTCCCCAAGCTGGCGAAGCAGTAAGCTATAAATGTTCTTGAAGCGTTCAATGTTGAGTGCAGGGGCAGTTCAAATTTGAACTCACTCACCAGAAGACTGCAAAACTCATGCAGGTGAGCGAACTAACGCAGACTGAGAAGGCAGGCAAAGTGTTGTCACTGAAGAAGTGTTCTTGCGAAAAAAGCCATGAGCAGACAAAGGAGCTGTACGATTTTGACCTGAGCATGTTGCGAAGGGTGGTGCACACCTTCCAAAGAGGGTAAATACCAACCATCGCCAAGGCGGTGCAGCATTTCAAACAGGTCAGCACGCTACCCAACCGTGTACACAGTGACGATGCAAAGTATGCTAAAGAAGCTTGACTTCCAGTATATAAAACTTTCTCGGAATGCACTGCTGATCAAAGCGACGCGTATTGTGCAGTGTTGTCGCTAGTATTTGTGCCAGACAGCGGAGCTGTGATGCCAAAGTAGGCCGCCCACATGCATAGTTGGGTATGGACTGATGGCACCATCCGGTCTGCACACAGAGCACGTCGATCTGGACTGTCTACTGGTCTTCAAACCAAAGTGCCAAAGGCGGCAGCCTTATTTTGAAACTCTGCATTAGCAAACGTGGTTTCATCGAAGGCACAGCAGAAGTCTTCCGAGCTAAGAAAAGCTCGGGCAACTATCACGAGAAGAGAACTGGGACAACTACGAAAAGTGGTTCACCCAGAAGCTGCTCCCACAACCACCACCAGGCAGTGTTATAGCCACGGATAAATATTCTGTGAAGCAGGATCAAGTGCCGCGTATGAGTAATCTCAAAAAGAACATGTAGGCTTGGCTGTCCCGGAAGGGTGTAGTGTGGAGCGACATGGTGAAGGCAGAGCTCATGAAGCTTGCCAAGAGTATAACACTGTCCCCGGACAGCATCGCTGAAGCTGCTGATAACCTCGTTATGCACCTGCCAACTGAACCCCATAGAGCTTGTTTGGAGCGACATCAAGGGCTTCGCGGCGAGTGCAAATAAGACGTTTAAGCCCCAAGACATGGAGCCCCTGGTTTGGCAAGGCATCATGCAAGTGCCTGCTGACAAATGGAAGAGCTATGTGGAGCATGTTCTCAAACAGAATGATGCGATGAGAAAACTGGACCACATCAACAATGTTGTTGATCAAGGTCCTGCTGTTGCAATCAACCTGGATGACTCAACAACCAGCAATGCTGATCTGAGTTGTGAAGAAGACGAGATGTGAACCCCTCTAATGGGCCAGTGATTTACTTGTTTGCATACAAGTCGGGATCATTCATTACTGTCGCAGTGAGTAGCGAAAATGAGAATGAGGATGTTTCCGATGAGCTATGGCAGGTGTGAAAGTGGAGGCCTCCGGATTAGTTCTGACTGCTTGTGGGTTAACAATCGCACAGCACACGGGTTTGGTTTGCCTTTCGCCTCCACCAATATAGGGCTCACCCGGCCTGTAGTTGACCCTGCTTCCTTGGGCAGTGGCCATACTGAAGAAAATATTTGTATATACATGTAGCAGAAACATTGAAAACAACTTTGACGTGACAACAAAAGAACCGATACGAACTGATGGCAATTAAAAAAAATGTCCAGCCAGTAGTTCCTTTGGAACGGGCTTTCGCATATCCAACAAACAAGAAAAATACAAGACGCCAAGCGCCACCTGCTACAAAAATAAAACAGCTATATACTAGTACACCTTTTTTTTACATAGATGGAAACACCTGTTAAGTTCATGGGGGCAACAGATATAGGAATACAATTGTGTAGTGCACTCCATCAAGATTGGCTCAAGGTGCTCCTACCTTCCACAGCGCTGCAAATAGCTTGTTAGACGGAGTATAAACCCACAAAATCGTGGCACGTTTCGTGGCAGGCACTCTTTTGCACAGATATTTTGCAAGAACAGAAGGAGTGTGCATGTCCTAAAGGACTACAGACACCTCATTGGACACACTGTAATTGCATGTTTTCTTTTCCGTAAAGATGCATGTCCAAATACATGGATCACCATGTGGTATTCGCCTATGACCACTAAATAATTTGTAATTCAGTTTCTTCTCTCATGATGTCTCAGTTTCATCACCTGAACAATGGCTCTGATGTGTAGAAAGTGTTTAGGTCATGTGAGGCAAAAAAACTTGCAGCATAACTGCCGACACATCATTTGTTGTCATTCCAGCTCTCGAAACAGATTGATGCTAGCATTGTAGTGAATAAAAAGTACATATCGGCAATTATAGAGCAGTTTTTTTTGTCTAGCTTAACGCTTCTTACAGGTCATAGCCATCATTTGGCTGCTGAAACCAATACTGATACAGCAGCAAGAAGGAATTTTATGGCTTATGGGGGTTTTAACGTCCCAAGGTGACTCAGGCTATGAGGGAAGTTGTAGCAAAGGGCTCCGGAAATTTCAACCGCCTGGGGTTCTTTAGCGTGCACAGACGTCGCACAGTACACTGGCCTCTAATTTCGCCTCCATTGAAATTCCGCCACCACGGCCAGGATCGAACCCGTGTCTTTCGGGTCATAACCACTAGGCCACCACAGCGGCTGTCAATTACAAATAACTTATCGGCCGTTGGGGGAATACCATGGGGCTATTCATGTATATTAAGTGTACCTGTACAAAATCCAGTCATTTCTGATGACATGTAAAGTCTGTTCGATTTGGCTGCACTCGTTACACTGATATCGTGAAGTTCCCTAGAACTACTATAACCTTGCAGCACCTGTTCAGGCAGTTCAAATGCAGATTGGCACTAGCACTTTGGCTGTCTGCTTGCCACGGCATCAACATCAAATCTGCCTTTTTCACACGGCCACTCTGTGCCTCTTCACTTCCATTAGTTAGACAAACCGCCAGCTCCTACTGCTTATGTGCAGTTCTTGTTAGCAATGAGCACAAGCAAACGCTGGCAGCAGCTGTCAAGCACATGCTCGCCATTTCGTAGGTGCAATACGCACCTCGTCGAACCAGAACTCTCCTGCATCTCCAACATGCGTTTGTGTTCAACTAGTTTTTGCACACTCGCCAATTCATGTGAAAAAGCCGGATTGTAGCCAGCTGCATGTCTCCTACAACAAAGATTGCAAACAGCCCGAACCGTGCAAAATTCCACTCTGCAAATAACGGTGAAGAGTTACCAAAATTGTTTTCCTCAACAAAGTAGTTGCACATATCATTTGCAATTTACGAATATGCAATGAAGTGCTACCTACAAAGCTGGAGTGCTCAAGTATAACTCCCCGACATCCACTTACCCCTTTAACAAGAGAACTGTCACAGTTTCTGCAAGACTACAGTCAGATTTTCTCAAACCTACTAGTGCCTTATCACCCTGCTGCACTTCATCCATTCTGGTGAGTGCAAGCAGCAAAAACCCATGTTGAACAAGGCGCATATTATTATTGTAAGGTGAACACTAAGCAGCCGAAATAAGACCTGTGCATCTGCACAAGAACACCTTAAGTGTCACACCAAAAAAGCACGCATGAAATTTACCGGACATGTCGCAAGAGCTCTTCCCAACAGCATTAGTAATGAAACAATGATACCAATACAACAGTGGCAGGAAATTTGCGGCATATCAGCAGAAAGACCTTTGGTATCTCAAGTCCCATCGGCCCGGCCATACGATCCCGCAACGTTGTTCTTCCCACACCAAGCGCAACATAGTTATAAAATAATACCAGTGAAAGTTGAGACACACATCTCGATTATCAGCGCTGACAACTACCAAGGCGACTAGCGGGCAGTTTGCTTACAGTGCTCTAGGTATGACGACGCTAGCAATTATTACTGCAAATGGCACACACTGCAAAGAGTTCCCCGTGGAATCCCATTGACACGTCCGCCGATGAACACTATACAACCCGCTCATAGCGTCTCTAAACAGCTTAACGTGACCATGCTTTTCCGGTGAAGCCAACAGGTCCATATAGCGCCTTCCTAACTACAGCTCCTCGAAAAATGCGCCATGGGAAAAAGATTCCCGAAAGGCGAAAGCAATGCAAAAGCATCTTGAAAGTGCCCCAAAAGAAGAATCAAATAATGCAGTTCAACTGTAACACTTGCCCTTTTCTTGATAAACTTCAGAGCCCGCTTATCCTTGGATACTTTCAACAACTCCATGGCTCTTCGCTCGAACGGTGCAAAACCACAGACCTCCCGGATGAGATCCCGGACGAACTTTGTGTGTTTTGAGAGGGCCTGTGCAAGACGAAGCAGTGATCAATATCACATGTACGAAGGATGGGCGCCGAAACAACATCACACACACAAGAAACTTACGCCCTTTCGCCGTGATGGCCTCGGCTTGGATTCATTTTTCGTGACCCTGTGGCCCTTCTCAAGGCCAACAGCCAATTTGTAATGAAGTCCCATCGCTGTAATGTAAAGAATAAACAGAAGATTAGGACGAAACCACAACGGCCAGTGAACACAACTCTGACAAAGACGCACCAACATTCACCGTGCGCTCACAGTGTGAATTCCGAAAACATAATTACACTTCTCCACAAAAATATGCACCCCAAGAAGTCCAAATGACAAGATTTCTGCTATTGCATCGCTGAAATAGAGGCGATTAGAGTCGATTTCACTTCACGCCAAAAAATTACATACCTGCTTCGCTTGATGGCCGCAGCCGAAAAGGATTGTGGGAATGAGTAATGTGGTTGAGTAACTCGAAAACAAACAGCCGCAGTTAGCGTATCAAAAAAAATATGTGACATTCAAATATAAAATTTATTATTATCTCAAATATATAAGAGAACAAATAGTGCACACTTTGCATAAGCAAATGTCAGACTTGTTAATTATCAGCTGGAAGGTACGAGTGTTCCAAATTACAATGCTACAATTCAGCGGCTTAGAAGTTGAAAATGGCGGCTGCTCTAGCAAGACATGTGTCTGCTCGCGCGGTGTTAAACTCACTTTCAAAGTCATGTATTCCTTCTCTCCTCGCTCAAAGTGAGATTTTTCACTTGTACAATCCTGTTTCGCGTTCCAGACCTCAGCGATTGCAAGCCTATCATCTAGTCTGTTCAGTTTTTCCTTTCGGAGAGATGTCTAGTTTTGGTTTTGTTGCCGGCACTTGAATTCGTGTGAAGGGCAGGCTTGAATTTTGCATCTATGTGTAGAAAGAAGGTTGATGGGAACTGGTCACTTTCCTTCGCAGATTCGCGGCATCTCTACGGTGCGGCAGTTCTTGGCTTGGACAAGTACCTCGAGCAGAGAGAGAAAATGCAGCATCAGTTTGCCGACGCTAAAGGTTGGTTCGGGCTCTTTTCCCAGCACCCAAGATTTTCTGATGACATTTTTTTTTTTGCTTCTCAATAGCTCGAGCGACTTCCTCTAATTGATGGTGGCTGGACTCCCAGCGTCTTTCCTTCTATTGCCTATTTATATCTCAGTATTAACACCCAGTTTCTGAAGGCAAAGTAAGCTAGAAAACAGGGGTCATATCCTCTAAGCTGGGGCCTACACTGTGCATTTAGCAGCAGATGCTATTGCGTTGTCATATGTTCCCCATGAACGAGCCCACACTGCAAACCCTTTTTTTCCTCCCCTTTCCTCAGACAAATTCTTTCAGCGAATAAGCCAGTACTTCAACACCGACAATCCTGCCATGGTATTTACGGAGGACCTCAAACACGTCGCCTATTTATGTGAGGACAAGGACTCTGACATCGAATTGGTGGTCAAAATGATGAAAAGGTAAGACAGTGTAATTTGCTTTTTCTTTTGCTATTTTTCTTGTTATTTAAGTGCTAATTGTGAGATCAGCCCCATATCAGCCACTGAATAGTATTGCAACTCTGTTGTGTTTGCTTTCCCTTTCCCTGTTCCTATATGTAAGGTGAGTGACTTGTTTCAGACATTCCTCATAGCCTGAGTTGCTTTGGAGCGTTAAACTCTATATACTTATAAACACAGTTCTTCGAAAAATTTTTGCAGTGCTTGTCTGTAGCTTTGCACAGGCAGTTCTTGTGTTCACCTCATAATGTTTCTTTTAGTCAGGGTTTAGAATTAAGTTAAGCATAAAATGGTGGGGCTCAGAACAGCAGCTCATAACCATTACTCTATGCTTTTCGTCAAAAAGTGTTCATTATGTCTTTACTACATCACCAGTGCCTCAAATAATGAGGGAGGCAGAAACTGGACTTGTTGAAAAGTCTGCCATTGCCAAGTTTGCACATGTTTCAGATAAACTTAACGTCTTGTATTACTGCTGTTTTAAGTGGTAACCGAGTTTTAAAGTGAAACTCATCATCATCACGTTTTTCAGCAGTCATAAGTGCCGTCTAAGTCGGCTAAATAATCACCCACCTATTAGAAATGCAAATGCATTTCCCTTTTGATTTGGGAGACAAGAAAACAGTATATGGTCATAGACTTTACTGAAACACTCTACCATTGGCCCAGTGGAAACAGGTGCTGTGCACTGGCAGAGGCTATTATGGCATGTTATTCTGGTTAGCAAATTTACAAATTAGCCTCTTGTTCTGATTGCCAGAAAAGCTTACTAAATTATATTTATTTTGAATGTAAGCATAATGTTTAGCAGAGGCGGTTCATTATGACCAAATAACCATTTTACGGGTTCTTACTTAGTTCTGTTTGATGTTCCAGGTTCAACCGGCAGAACAAGGAGCTTCGCTTTGGCACATTTGTCTTTGGACCCGTGGCACTCCGGCTGTTTTACCACTTAAAGAAACCAGACGTAGTTTTACAGTTGCTAAAGGATGAGGTCAGAATACCAGCATTTCTGACCTTTGTGTAATTGAGTTGCTAATCGGTTCACTTTATTTCGTATTCACTTGAAATAATTAAAAAATAAATAAATTTCATGGGACATAACAGGAACCAGTGCTGTGGACCTGTGAACAGCTTTAGACACACAAGCATTTGTGTATACCTTTTTTGATTATCTTGTCTCTCCTTGTGCAATGTTCCTTTCAAGATTGGGAAAAATGAGCCAATTTTCCCAAAAGAAGCTTTACTCAAGCTTTTATAAAAACAATGTTGTTAATGTTGTTGCTTAGTGGTGTGATATTAACATATGGTAATGCAGCTTGTGCATTTATAATGGCTTTCTCTGTCCAATGGCGCAGCTGCTTATAGCTTCTTGCTAGCTTAGTACATGTCGATTTCACACAAAAGCAAGGCTCACAGATTCTGGCTGCTCGCTGTGGTGATCATTTTTCTAATGTTCAATCCCACATTTAACTTAGAATTTTCATTTCTTTTTTTCATTTATGTGATGGGTTCTGTCCATTTTATCTCATATTCTATTTAGTTAATGCAGAAAGAAGGCCTTCAATCGTAACAACATAGCTGCTGATGAGTGCAAGCATTTAGGGGTCGTTGGCTCCATTTTCATAATGGCTGCCCTCTGGTTCCATCACTGCCTGGCAACACAACCATACACAATTTCTACCCTCCCTAATCTATCATTTGCTCCATGGCTTTTTCTTGGCGTCAGAAGCTGACTGTAGGGCATTTTACCTTATTCAGTTTCGTGTTTCTAGACCACATTCATTGCAATACTTGACTCGCAGGCAATGTACCCATGCATTTTTTAATCCTTCACTGCCGAAAAGGTATTTGGATGTGGCTTTGGTTCAAGGCGAGTTATTTCTTGCTTATTTAAGTAACCATCCCATGTCTGCTTTCACGATCTCTGCAGGAACTGGATGGCTTCTTCGACCAGTTCTCGTCGTATCAAATTGCCATGGACCTCCTGTTCAAGGAGCAGCGCTATCAGGATGTGCTGGACATCTTCAACAGCATGCAGCAGAAGCAGCTTTATGGCACCAAGTACCCGCGTGAATGCGTCGTTCTCGCCCTGGGTGCCTGCTACAAACTGGTGGGCAGTAGCAGCTTCTTTCTTCTTAGGGTCATGGCAGAGCTCTGCTGTTAGTTATGAAAATCAAGTAAGCACTGAAAGTGCTCACCGCACCTTAATTCGCTTGAGTGAAATGAACTAATTAATCTCAGATTGCCAGGCCATGTTTATTGCTAACAAAGGTGGAAGATTGACAAGTCTACTGCAAGAGAAGCTTTAATACTGCCTTCATTCAACACTATGAAAATGTGCTTATATGGCTGTGAGTGACAAAAGCACATTTTGAAAGGACAAACTACAAGTAAAATGGAAGTATATTTTTACTGCACGCTGCTAACGTATTTGAAGTGTAACCTTGTTGTTTAGAGTCATTCAGGTTTTCTGAGCTCCAGTGTTTTCTGAGGTGCATTCCACTGAATGGCACTTTTGTGCTTATGATAAGCACTTAATCTCATATTCCTGAAGCTTTGCAGACCATTCTAGTGACTCATAATAATGTTGACCTACAAAATGAGTGTGTCATCCACATGGAATTTTAAGATTGTGTGCACGAATAACTTGCCAAGCATACTTTAAACATTTACTGTAAAGGATTTTAAACAGGGGAGCCGTTTCAATGCATGGTGCAGGTTTCCATAATGCGTGGCAAGGTGTAGCTTTTTGCATTTAGTGCTACAACTCTCAAGGTGTTCAAGTAATGGGCAGTGTGCAAAACTTAAGTTGTGTGTGGATATGTCAATTGTATTAGCAGCAGCATACAGCAGCTTGGAAGTTTCAGTGCACAAAAAAAAAACGGAACACGCAGCCCTGATAACAGGGAAGTACCTTTGGATATGCAGTCGTGGTGAAAGGGAAAGGCACCACAGAAGGGAGGGAACCAGGCATGCCATTTCCTTTTCTAAGCTACCATTGAATTAAAGTCTGCATTACTGACGATTTGGGGATTACCTGTGGGATCAGTTACTGTACGGAAAGGGATTGTACAGGGATGGGTTCAGCAACACTTAAACTTCGGCACCACACTTGAAGCTATTAAGGCAAAGCATGAAGAGAACAAATATACTAATATTAGTGTTTTAATGCTTTTTATTTAATTACTGTATATTCCTTTTTCTCCTGTGAGGGCATTTGAATGTATATTCTGTGTTTTTGCACAGCAAACAGCCTGTATGTCCTTCGTTCAGCAGTGTAAAGTCAAGAACATGTCTGCAAACTAGGGCAGATCATTTGCCGTTCTCATATTGAGACCTTCATGAAACTGTAGCCACTTTATATATCTGTGTATCTAAAACTGAAATCCAGGTTGCAGCCGCTGTTGGCTCATCAATAAGCGATAAGATGATTTTGTGCAATTTCAGCTCTTTGCTGACAGGCTAAAGAGGCTTGCCAGTCTCCACTTGGATTTCGTTATTGTTCTTGAGTGTATTCTACAGACTTCGCACATACATTTTAGTTTTTTGTATCTTGCCCTCTTCACTTGCATTGTCTTTCAGCAGTGACAGCTCAGCCTGGAGCAGCAGTGAAAATGCCGGCAGCAGATAAAGCCTCATTACACTGCACATTGTTACGAAACATACACAGAAAGTTAGTTGAACAAGCTGTAGGTCACTGCCACTGAACTGAAAAAGAAAGCAAACCTCGTCCAATTGCACGTTCTTCTTCTCCATCTGTTAGCAAGAGCGTATGCTGCTTTTGGGCTTAATACTGTGCATGTATTCTCCAGCCACTTTTTCACATATTTTTTTCTCCTTCCGGCAGAACACCCGTGAGTCCTACGAGTATGCACTCAAGCTGATTCAGGATGCCCGCACCGTGGGAGCTTTGGTGTTGCGTAAAGGCCTGGCCTTCGCAGCGATGCTAGCAGTCAATCACGTGAGTTGCCACTTCTTGTCACTCTTACAGGCAGATTTATTGTTTTCGAGCTCTGAGGGATGAGCGCAGAGGTATGACCTGTGCATGTGATTCGAAAAGAGGGGATGAAGTTTGTGCTCTGAGCTTGCGTGAGGCGAACCTCAACTTTGTGGGCAGTAATAGATAGGGCACAGCTGAAAGCAAGCTTCCCCTGCATGCTCAGCAAAGAAAGAAAATAGAATCAGACTGGCAGTCCTATAAGTCTATTTTAAACAATTTGGGTTTAATGGAGGCAGAAGCGGCTGCTGTTTCGTCTTAAAAACTGTCAAACATTCCACTACATGAACTCAATGCAGACTACCAATTGCAGAGTAATGGATTTGAAAGGTCAAAGGGGTGATTGTCCATTGACTGAGGTTAAGGGGAAAAGCAAGTATTAAATAGATAACCAAGTCTCCTTTTTTCCAGCTTTAATGGACATCAAAACTGATGCTACTCTTTATGAGTGGTAAAAATATTGCAATGGGGTTAAAATTATCCACCTTGGCGCAGCTCTTTTTTAAGCACTGTGGGGCATCTGCAGGGTTTGTACAAATCCTTTAAATCCTTAGAATTCTGAAGTACATTTGATTTTCAAAGATTTTTAAGGACCCTTGAAACTCCTGAAATTTGAATGCTGTCCTTAGCTCTCAGCAGCAAAGCTACACAGTCACGGAGCTGAAAAACGAGTATGCGGAAGTGCCACTTTTGCAAAAATACATTCTCTGCAAGCTTAATTTGACAAGTTATGGAATTTAATGTGTTACAGCTTGCCCCCCACCTACTCTCCTGCATGGCAGTAGCTGCTACATAGTGTGGCAACTTGTAGTAGTAAGTGGTTTATTAAAATAATAATAAAAAGGAAGGAACAGATTTTTGCTAGCACCGGCATCTGCCATCGATACTGAAGCACCTGAGCTGGGGCAGCGGAAATAAAGGATAGCAGGCTGAATGGAGAAATGAAATGAAAGAGGTAAGGGGACAGGAAGAGAGGGTAGTGCGAGAGGTAATATACACAAAAACTATTTACACAATAATAAATATGTACAGGTTGTAGCAACTTGTGCTAAACCTTCGTTCAGTGCATATCAGCAATGCAGTTTAATGCAAACAGTCTTAAGCATATTTTTCTTTACCATATCTTAAACATATTTTCCTTCAAAACAAGATAGGGATGCTAAGAATTTTCTTGTGCGTTCAGTTGATTGCCCCTGGTTGCTTGTTTTTTTTGCATGCGCAGAATGAGCCAAAGGTTGCTATGGAGCTGCTGGCCCTGTCAGCGCAGCTCAATTACATCACAATCCGTAACATCAGGGTAAGCTATTTTTTTTAGCATAGCTCTTTTTCTGCAAAATGTGCGCCTTACCATGGTTATCTCCTTGCAGAGCATTGCCCTTGTTCTCTACTGTGTAAAAGTCAGAACAAGGAAATCATATTTTTAGAAGCAGCACTAACTAAAAGTCAAAACTTACGGCTGTGGTGTGTGTTTATGTTGCAAGGAGTGAAAGTGATCTTCCAGCCTAGTGAAGAAGTCTGGACCTTGCGACCATGCCATAATACAGTCTTCCGTGGACGTTGAGAAATGGTGGTACACTGGCCAATTTGGCCAGGTTGCAAGAGTGGTGTCATTTATTTAATTTATTTTACCTCTGGTCGTCATGCACACATTGGCTACTGGACAGTGGCTAAGAGGCCAGTGGCCATTAGGCTAAGAGAACATCATTTTTGCTCCAGGCAAGCCCAGCCGCACACGCTGGGCGATGCTCTGCAATAAGTGACGCAGAGAATTTGTTTTGCCACGGGGACAAGGTAGCAAGTGCAATTGCTGAACCTTTTGTTATAGCCTCTAGAGGAGCACTTTGTAAAATTCGGCCAAAAATGTTTTTTATGTTTACCTATTATATTTTGTGCCTCGTGAAGCCATACATGGTTCTTTTTTTTTTTGCAAAGAAACCCAGCTCCCGTTAAGTCTAGTTTTCCTTCTAACGCTTTATGTCTTGTTCGGACTGTTTTCTTCGAGCCTTAGAGCAATGGCTCTAATTGGAGTATAACAGTTGCAGTGTTGGTGGCAGGTATAATGCGGCTAGGCTACTTTTCATGGCTTCAGTTAGCGCTAAACTACCCAGAGTATTAAATGATTACACCTAACCTCTGCAGTAAGATATGCCACCACAATTTTTTTTTGTGTCACACACATATGCACACATCCTGGAATGTTTCATATGGCATTGCAGCGTCTGCTTGTCATAGACTAGCCATAACAATGCTTGTGACCTCTGACATACATGCAGATGATGGCGTTGTCAGACCTGGACCGAGTGGATGATGTGTTCCTGACCTTGCGGTCCATCATTCACCAAGATGTGCCTGTGCAGTCGCGAGTGGAACGGCAGGTCTGCCAAGAAACGGTGCGTCACCGCAGATATGTCATTTTAATCGTTGGAATGAAATGGTTGTTGGTGTCATTGCTCGAAGGAACACATTTCGTACACGTCACTTTATGGCTTTTGGACTGCTAGGTCAAGGTAAGCTTGGGTTTATGAAATGAAAAACATGTTACATTATGGCAGTAATTTGGGTTGTGTTTTCTGGAAAAAGAAAAAGAAACAAATATTAAAGGCTGTGCAGCAACGACTGCCTCAGTTTCTCTCGCCATAGTAAGAGACTGCTGTGACGAGTGTTGGAAAGATTGTAGTGAGCACTTCAACTAGATGTAGTGTTGCAAACAAAGCCTACATGCTGTTTTGACGTTTTTAGGGTAATTAACTAAACTTTCATTCATTTCACTTCATTGACAATGGTGCTTAGCTGCTGAGCCCAAAGTCTTGGGATGACATCCTGCCTACCATGACTTCATTTTAATAGAGACAAAATCTTTTCATTGATGTTTAACTGCTTTGAAACCATGATTACTGGAAACGGAAAATTTATTGGTGCACCAGCATCCTTACTCAGCAAGTCTGCATTTGAGTGACATTTTCTGTCAAAAAGCATCCACATTTGTGTTGTGATGTATCAGTAAAAAGTGATAAAGTTTACTTTATGTTTGACATGCCCTGTTTCCACAGTGGATATGGTTGGCTGTAGTGCAACAAGTGTTAGCTGCGTGCTCCCTCTTATAATGCAATGATGAGAGAAAGCGGCATTGTGCACATGTAGCTAAGGTTGGCAAAAATTAATTTAACTCATTATTGGCTATTAGCGCTGATGCTATCAAGGCAGTTTTCTTCAGCAACTGTGAGCGAAAAGAGTGAATTATTTGTCACGTTTGCATGGGGGACTATAGTGACTGCAAGAAATGCAGTGCCTCCGCTCCCGTTCTCCTTAACACTGTCCTCAGGTGGATAAAGTGGACAGGTGCCTGGCCCGGCTAGGTGACAAGGAGAAGACGCACATCTTCGAGCAGATGAAGCGGGCACTGCGTGAGAACAACCACATCTCGGAGCAGTCTCTTGATGAGCTCCTCTGCCAGCCACTGCTCACACGACCAACTCCCAGGGACAGGGACGTCGACCGCACAGCAGGTGAGCATGGTGCTACCTCTTCGTGGCATGTACAGCTGGGAGCCCCCCGTAATACTGTACACTTCTGCACTTGTCTGATTAGCTTAAAATTTTTGTCTTCCTTGAAGCACATCATGAACAATCCTTATCATTGCTATCATGAAACAGCAGCAGCCGCTGTGGAACACGATGTGTCTATGCTGTTACAGCAATAAATTGTAATTAAAGGCATCTGCAAACAACTTTCCAGAAATAAGCATGTGATAGACAATTACACTTGTCGTACATCTTCTGCTGTTTTTCTACTACTGCTGAATTTTCATTCGTAACTTAGCAACTCTTTTTGTTAATCTCATGCCAGTGGTGCTCCCAGTGTTGGCACAGTGGAAGTAATTGCACATTCCTTTTGATTTTTCAATCATTTGATAGAGCCATGCGCCAAGGTTGTCATGCTGTCATGACAAGGAGGAATTAAAATAGGTTTTTGAGGCATTGCAGCTGCTATCAAGTGCTACGTGAGAGAGAGAGAAAGACAGAATAATGGAAAGGCAGGGAGGTTAACTAGGCAGAGTCCAGTTTGCTACCCTACATGTTGGGAGGGGAATGAAGGGAGCAAAGGAAAGATAAAAAGAATGGAAGGTCAGAGCACAGTAGGGAATGCATCCATAGGGGCCATTAATTCGCGATAACACAGGACGCACACCGAGAGGCTAAGATATTCAGCTCATACCTGTGTCCTTGCCTGTTGGGCTTGCATCTCAACAGTTTTTCCATTTCTGAGGTACAGTGAAAGCTCGTTAATTTTGAAGTCGGTTAATTCGAACTGCCAGCCGGTTCCCGGCATAGCCATGTGTATTTCAATGGGGGAAAACTCCCGATAATCCGAACAAGTCGGCATCCGCTACATTTAATTCGAACTAGGAGCCCCTGGCTGACACCGCTCCTCGTAGATAGAAGTTGGCCCATAGCGAGTACAACGCGCTGCAAGTTTACTAGAGATGTAAAACAATGGAAAATAAAAAAAGCCAAGCACACGAGGCTGGCGGAGGTCGCGCTCCGGTGCATGCCGAAGCAGGTGTTTACTGCCGGAGCACTCGCCCGCGCCGCCAATGTACACAACGCAGTATGGCTACAGTGCCTAGAATATACTGGTATATTCGGGGCACTATAGTATGGCGGTTCGGACACCGGCGTCGTGCTTTTTGTTGCCGCGAGTTACATGGACAGCAGTGTGGAGAAGTTGCAGCCCTCGAGTGACGCCGATATAATTGAGGCAGCATGCTGTCAGCAGACGCCACGGGGCTCACCGGCGATGAGCACAGCCAACAATGATTAGTCAGACTGCGGCGACGAGCCTATGCCATCGCCAAGTGCATATGAAGTAGCGTTGGCGCTCGATGTTGCAGCATGCTACTTCTCTGCTAATGAGAACTCTGACATTGCGCTGGAGCTATTATTAAGCCTGAGGACATCATCTTTATCACCAATCTCTGCTGTTTTCACGGCCACACCTAGGGTTTCCTTTTCTTCTGTCTTCGAACTCGCTTCGAAGACAGACTCATCTGCTGTACTCTCGCAGAGCGCAGCGAACTCTCGACACCCTGTTGAGACTGTCAACTTTCAACTGACTCACGAACCACCTTTGCAGGCTGATTGTGTTCGAAACTGATTTTGCCCCGGAGGGCGCAGCGGGGTTTGTGGAGCTTCTTCCAAGCATACACCCCTGAGGAAGCCGGGCGCCGGGCCGGGGGACGCTTGTACCCATTTTTACCGGTGGGTTGCCGGCGGTGGGTTTCGAACCAGCCACCTTCCGCAGCTTGGGCGTCCGCAGCTGAGGCGGACGCCCAAGCCCCTAGACCACAGACCACAAGCTGCAGATGATGCTGATGGAGTCTCGGCAGAAGAAGCGCAAGCAAATGTCCATCACTGATTACTTTTAATTTCTAAAACCCTTCCCCATAAGTAAACATATTCCAGCACTAAAGCTCGCTGCTCACATGAATGCATTCCAGCTTTTGTTTCTGGCGCTTAACTGGCCAATCAATTTATTTCATTTGCCACTGAACCGCATGAATTTTCAAAATCGCCCGCCATAAACGTGTAGTAGTGCCTAGCTCACAATAACGAGTGTAGGTGTGATTGCTTCAGATCCTGCCGCGTGGTAGGGCGCAATGACTGCTCATTCTAGCGCCCACTCGATAGTTCGAACTTCGCTTAATTCGAACAGTTTTCCATTCCCCTTCGAGTTCGAATGAACGAGCTTTTACTGTACTAGGGAAGAGGCCACGTAATGTTTGAGCTTTGTGGAAAAAAGCAAAGAGGACTCACCAGCCATCCGATTAAAAAAAAAGTAATAAGGTGAGAGGAGTCCTATTCTGTGACACAATACACTGAGTCTCCAAGGTAGAAGGGTTTGCTACTTTGTTTCCCATTAGTTAAGCTACACTTTTGCTGAAAGCAACTAAATCCTAAGCATTGCGACTTGCACAAAAGAGGATTGAAAGCACTACTTTATGTTTGTCTGTTGGGAACGATAAAGACTTGTGGCCCATGTGCTTTTGTGTTTTCTTTTTTCACTATGACACAGCTGCACAAGGAAACAATTTTTTTTTTTTAATGGAAAGTCTATCAGCAGTTGGCTTTTATGAAATTCATCGGGAGCTAATGAAACTTTGTATGTTGCTGTCATTCACATTGCCTTTGCTTGCTTATCCACTGTGGTGTAAAAAAAAAAATTCTTGGAAATGTGCTTCTATAGTCAGATACAACTTAGGTCTGCAGTGACGCTCCGCCCACATTCAGGACCGCCAAACAGAGCTCCTCCACTAAGAAAAAGTAGTCTGTTGTCGAAACTTTTCTTGTTAAGGGGTGATGTGGGGCAAAAATCACAATTTTCACGAAAACAACGTGGTTTTAAATTTGTACTGTCTTGGATACCTTATTTAATAAAAAAACATCTCACCAAGTTTGGTTGTTATCTGCGCTGTAGAAAAGAGGAAAATGAATTCGTTTCATGAGATGGTGCTCGTTCGCCGTCAGAAGCGCCTATGAACACTTTTTTCAAGACGCGGGCGCATAGCGGATGAAAACCGAACACGAAGTGAATGCCCATGTTATAAAGTTTGTTTTTTGCGCTTTGTAGTCATGGAAGACTTTCTTTGTAAAGTACAGTAGACTACTAACGAAAAATTAAAAATAAAGGCATATTTTTGGCTGTGGCAACTGCGAATTGGCTGGCAAACCAAAACAGAAGCTTGGATTGGCAGAAACACAGCATATGAACTTTCATGCCACTAAGAGTCTTGCTAGGCCTCGTTTCTCCTGTGTTCGAGGCTGGTTATCTGTTTATTTTTACAACCAACCAAGCAATCAAGGAAACAATTTTACGAGCGCATACAAGGGTGCAAGACAGCTCTAAAGCTGATAAAAAGAGAAAAATTGAAGCAATTACCACACAGCAGTGCTGCATGGAAGAAGAGGGCCCAGCCTATGGAGCTGGGCACTGATTATTTTTGGCCGTTGAATTAAATAGCACGTACTGAAATCTTTGAATCTGTTTTTCTCTGGTAACACTCTTTGGGAAAACAAAACCGTTAGGAAAACTATCATTTTAAAACGGCATCGTGAAAAGCTGCCTTGTTGCTGTGTTCGACGCTGGCTATCTGTTCTACAAGCAATCAAGGAAACAATTTTACGAGCGCATACAAGGGTGCGAGACAGCTCTAAAGCTCACAAAAAGAGAAAACTTGAAGAAATTATCACGCAGCAGTGTCGCATTGAAAGAAGAGGGCTCAGCCTATGGAGCAGGGCACTTTGATTAATTATTTTTGGCCATGAAATTAATTAGCACGTACTGAAATTTTTGAATCTATTTTTTTCTCTGGTGGCACTTTTTTGGAAAACAAAACCATTAGGAAAACTATCATTTCCAAACAGCATCGTTAAAAGGTGCTTTCAAGGTGGTTTCTAGACAATTTTGTCAGGAACAAAATAAGGTACTTTTTAGGTCCCTAAATTTTTTCTAACACAGAGAAATTGTCAGATATCTGACGTATAATGACAACAAAAAACATGAACTTCGGTCTTAATGTGATGAAATTTCACAAAAATGACATGAAAAACACGTGGTTGGCCTTATCCTGAACTACAAACCACCGAGAAGATATATAATTGCAAACATTTTTAGTATATCTTCATTATTTTTGAAATGAAAGTTTTCCTAAGATGACACACCTAATTGCTCTCTCTATAAGACAGCTACAAGTTTTTTTTTTTCCTCTGTTTGCTATGGTAATGGAATTTGGAGTATAGTCTAATGACAAGAAGCTAAAACATCCCTGAAAATTTTATCAAAATTGGTACAGCAGTTCAAAAGTTAGTAACTCTTCAGCCTAGCATCCCCCTTTAGCTAAACAAGAAGCTTATCACAAGAAAAAAAACTGTAAGCTCTAGAATTTTGATACTTGGCTTGTTTAATATACTAGACAGACATTAAAGGGGGACACTGAGGAGAACCCTATCAAAATTTTTTTGTTAGCAATATTTGATAGTTCGGCATTTCATGGCTTTGTTGACGCTTGTCCGGGAGCGAAAGATGCATTTATTTCAAAGAAATTTGGATTCGAAGTTGAAAAATTTTTTTCCCGCCGCTCCGATTCAAACTCGAGAACTCTTATGACGACACAGAACGGAGTGACGTGAAACGTGACGTAAACGGAGACTCCGTGATTTCTGCAGGCTAGCGGTGCAGTCTAGCAGCTGCCGAAATGAAAGCTACCGCCGCCGCACGTTGAAGGCATCTATCGGGGGTCGCCACCGTCGCTTCGCTTACGTTTGCACCGGCGTCTTGCCACCGTTACGATGGATCCCGTTCCCGAACCCGACGACGTAGTTCTCGCGAAAACTCTGGCCTGCATTTCAGCGACCTCAGCCCCACAGAGCGTGCGATGCTTTTGAGGGAGCACGGTTAGGTTAGGCGCCGGCGGGTGGTTTCCCCATTCCTCAGAGAGCAGCCGTTGCAAACTAAATATCATAACCCCAGTGCGGGGAGTCGCGAGGGGTGCGTTGCGCCCATCGGAGGCTGGTCGGGGCTTTGGGGCCAACGGATTGTGATTCCTTGAACGGAGCGGTTGCACGGCGCAGCAGGCAGCGTCGAGGTCTCCCACGGTTGCAAGGGCCAAGTTATTTATTTATTTTTTTGCCACAAGAAACAAATGGGTGCTCGACGGCGGTCGCATTTAATGTCGGCGGCTTGAAACCAAAGCCGGCGCACGACGCTTCAACGGCTTCCGCTAGATCCAACGGGTCCACTGGATCTGGCTCTCTCGCCAACTTGCATGTACCTTCAGATATGTACTGTGAACGGAATAAAATAGCCGAGCTCGAAAAGAACAGCTCCGTCGAACTGCCGCAGCTATTGAATATAACTCGCACCTCGCCGCGGAGCCAAATCAGTCTGGCCGGGCCGGCGGCGGCTGGCGCACTCGGCGCGAAATAGATACATGCTCCAATCTCCCCGCCAATGCGGTCAGAGTGCGCCGAAGCCGCCGAACGCGTCGGTGGTCAAGCGCAGTTGGAGTATAGAGGGTCTCGCTTTGACCGAAGTGACATCGCCGTGCAGGGCGCGCGCGCGTGCGCCTCGCCGCAGCATAAACGCGCCTTAACAGAGCCTGCGCTTAACCGCTAACCAACGTATTCAGCGGCAGCATCCATGGGAGCCACTGAAACCCCCCGCCCACTCACTAAATAAAAGAAAAGAAGTCCGGTGCCGAGGTTCGGAATCGAACCTGGGCCTTCGGCGTTTGAGGCGAAAACGCTACCGCTCCGTCACGACGGCTCAAGTTACAGCCGTCAATAAAGGCGCATCTAGTGAATGCACTCTTCTGATGCAGAAATCTCCGAGCTTTCGCTAGGTATATCCTGGCCTAACAGAGCTAGGCCATCAGCAATTTTTCTGAACTGCCTTGTACCTTGCCTCCCGTCCCTAATAAGCGATTTCCGTTAAGTAGTTTGAAGTTGACTGGCACAGCCGGGAATGTTTCGCCGGGCAAGAGTGCGAATACACAAGTGCTGCCTTGTACTATCACCGACCATCGTGCCATCATAGCTTTTCATCGACCGTGGCGATCATCTGACAAGCCTTAACAGGCTACTTCAAAGGTTAACTATAGCACTTGAAGCGGCACTTAGAGTTGCTCTGCTGTTCGGCGCTTGTAAATCGAAGCGCGTCAAAAACCACGGGGCACGCAAAGCTCATAGACGCGATGCGCCATAACAAATCGAAACTCTCCTGGCCGCCTGTGGCGCCACCAAGCATCCGTTTTCTTTGCTCCCAACATTCAGGTTGTCTTTTGCCTACCTTCCTTGTGTGATAAAAGTGCACTATTGGTTTTAAAACAAAACTTTCTTTAATATTGAACCGTGCAACCTTCCTTTGTCAGCCTCAGAGATTCGCGAAACCATGTAGGATGGAAAATTCCTCCAAGGTGGCGTCTCTTGTCCTATGGCGTCACCACGCTTGTACTTGCGAGATTGGCCTGTGGTGGCGATACCTGTATTTTGGTTCTTGCTATTTTCTACCTTATAAGAGCTTTGTTTTCAGCAAGAGCGGCGTTTTTGTGATCAGGGGCTGGTATTCTATCGATACAAGCCAACTTCAATTTCTCCTCAGTGTCCCTTTAAAAAGCTGATTATGTTTACTGTTGGGATTGGCCAGCAGAGCCATTCAAGACGCCGCAGACCATGGCTCAGTGTTAGCAACTGCTGTTTTTGAAGTTGTATCCTGCTATAGGTATTGCTCTTCCTTGTAATCTTCCTTATGGCCTCATCAGTTTATTTTATTTATTTAATTTTTTCTCTGTTTTTCTTGCCTTACAGGTTCCGGGATTGGAGGCACATACACATCAGGGTATCGCATGCCATCAAAGGGCTCCTCAGGTGTTCGTTATCCAGTCCGACATCGGCAAGGGCTGGGTGACATTGACGATTAGTAACAAAAACCTTTATTAATCTGTGCCTCAAGTTCTGTAGTGTTGCAATTTGCATTACCGAAGCTCTCGAGGACTTCTGGCCGGATGCCATGTACTTATATGGTCCTTAGGAGTGCGGGAGATTGCTGCTCTAGGCATATCCCTATTTAGAATTTGTATAACGATTTCGATGTCAGCGGTGCAGCATTGCTGTCGTCTATTAAAAGCATGCTCTGAAATTTGGTCTTAACTGACCGGTCCTACGTCACTCCAAATCAATAGGAACAATTCTGTTGCATATTGTGAGGTGATGCATAGAGGTCCAACAGTATGCATACCTGAAACAATGCACATCATGATTGCACATTTTTATCAATTTGCAGAAGAGCTTTATAATGTAATAATCCCCCCCTCCCAAAAAAAAAATGGTTTAAGTGCTGTGTTGCAGATTGGTGCATGTTCAATAAATTTTTCCAATAGCTTATGGAACACGGTTAATACCAGACGAAAATTTATCTGTTGTCACTCTAACCTCGTTTGGTTTCAGAGATTCTACAGGACGCCTTTAGAGGCATTTTTTAAAATGCCCCCCGATGCTTTTCAGACAATTCATGTACACTTTAAGGAGACCTATGCACACGGATGCACATGGTGCAACTTTACACAAAGTAAGCTTTGGGCTGTCTTTTCATCTCCTTTCCCTAACTACTAGTCCCTATGGTTTATCTGCTAGTTGGAAATTTATTATGCTACTAGGAGCGAAAGATAAATGAATTTATTGCCTCAAACGAACACTGAGCTGCTGCATAGGGGCACTTGAGGATAACTCCATGTGAGTATTCTCAGTAAAAAATTGATTCTCTGGCTCCTCCTCGCTATGTTGGATGTTTGTCCAGCAGCAAAACTTGTACTCATCTCCGTGACAATTGGTTTTAAAAATCTTCGTACCATTCACTTTAAACTCACGACGTCCTTACCGAAAAGGAGGTTCTATATTTAGAAAAAAAAAGAAACGATTCTATAGTGAATGACACACACGTTTTCCTTGCGAAATGAGCCGGTGACAGCGACCTTTTTTTTTGTTTTCTTGCTTATGAAAGCCGTTTTCAGAGAGTGGTCTCTTTGCAATAGAATGCGGTACTGTCTCGACACAAGCTAACTTCTCTCCTCAGTGTCCTTGTAAGCACACTGAAGAAATGTGCTGGGTGTCTACAGCACAATGTTGTGAACTTCTCAACCAAATCACTTGATCCTGTGCGGGACTGAGGACTCGAGAGTGCAAAGCAAGGTTTTCTTTGTTGCTTAGAGTACACCATTATTCTACTCTTTTGTCATTACCAAGCTGCAACAGAATGGCTGTTTGTCTTTCACCAGTGCCCCACTGCCGCCAGTGCAATCACTTCAGTGGCAAGAGCAGTTAGTAGACCGCGACAACTGAAAACAGCTTGGTAGGTGCAGTGTCGCTCAGATATGTTAGGAAAGAGAAAACCGAGAATGATGGAGGCTGAGAGAAGTGGCTGAGCTAAATAAATACTATAACTTTGATTTCTCTGTTCTTGCTGTGCATTTAGAATTAAGTTTTCAAAGTAAGAAAGCCCCAAGCGTGACCAGAAGAGTCTCTGGGTCCATTGGAAATGCCTGTAATGTTGCATGTAGCTTCCTTGCCCAGAAAGCATTGGAAGCCATGCACCACCATCCTTCGAAAAAAGAAAAAAAAGGTGCAGCTACAGTGCAAACAGAATAAGCATAAGCCAAGAACCTTGTTACATTTTGCCGAGCTGTTGTTCACTTATGTATATCTGATATAACTTGGAAAACTGGTTGGATTGCCCTGTATAATCATGTATTCTCTTGGAGCTGTTTATATGTTATTAGCTATGTCCACACAAGCTCGAGTGTTGTCATTGCTTTGTTCAATATACATACCAAGCACCTTAACAAGACACACAGTGCTGTAACAACTAATGATGTATACTAGCATTTGTGCATATGGATGTCTCAAAACTGCGGGGATATTGGGCAAAGAGGCACAGTTGTTACAAACAGTCCAGGCTGCACCTTTCAAGTGAGAGTGGCCCATGTGGGATCACAGAGAAAAAAAGAAACCAGACTGCGCACAATTAACAAAGTAACCGTTTTATTTACACTGCATTTTGAGAGAGAGCAGAAATGTGAATGCCAAATCACAGTATCATTCTGTAGTACGAAAAGGAATGCATATTAAATGAGCATGAGGTGATTGTGCACCCTCTTCTAGATGCCTCGACATTAATCAGTGGCGTCAGCACGAGCTGTGGGAAAAGGAGTCTCCACGGTGAGCACTCCAGAGTCTGTAATCACAACGTCCTTCGTTGGCTTGTCTCGGCTGTCCGTTGACAGCTTCTCCACCTTGCGCACAACATCCTGCGGAACAGGGGAAATAAATGGCCATGCAATGTAGTTGGTGTCACATATGTGCACATACAGAAATCTTAACATATAATGCACTAGAATAATGTGCAGGAGGCTACAGACCAAGCCTATTGCTGTACAAGTCTTTCAGAGTGCGACAAAATCACGATGCTCGGACCCGAGCTTGTCAAAGCACTGAGCATGTATTCCATGCAGGCGCATTTAACATACGTGGGCAGTACATGTGCACTTGCTGCTGTATAAGGATGTTTTGTTGCAACCGTGTCAATAGTCAACAGCAAATAAATTAAAAATTCATGCTTTGCTTTGAAAGGAGAAAGCTAAGGACAGAAGTTCGGTGCACCTAAAGGCACAACGATATGCACGACAGTGAAAGGGTAACGCATGCAGAAGCAGCCATGAGAAATTGAAAACAGTGAAAGGTCAACATATATGACAAGGCAAGCTATGTGCATTGACCTTTTGTTCCTCATTCTTTTACTTGATCCCTCAAGGTTACAGTGCAGCTTTGATGAGAAATCTGACTGCATTGGTCAACTTTTTAAACCAAAATTTCAGACTTCAAGAGCACAACCACAATTATCAAATTTTTTTTCACAAATTTCACCATCACAGCAACAATCTTGTGATAAGCAATCAAATTGTTGAATACTACAATCATTCCAAAAAACACGCCATTCTGTCACAGGCCAGATGTAAAATTCTGAATATGTACCTAACACAGCTTTCTCACGAAAAAAATTTTACCCCCCCCCCCCCCCCCCCCCAAAAAAAGATTAACTGCCTTTCACCTTAGTGCTTTTTTCCTTTGTGCTACTTTCAAAGATTTTCAACAAAAGTGTGCAAGAAAAATGGTCTTCATCTGAACCAGCAGTCCATTCTTCGACCTTCAAATTCATTTACCACTTCAGGAATGCGACCAAAACAATTGTTCCTTTGCTATGCCATTAGCTCACCATTCCCTTGATGACTTTGCCAAATACAACATGCTTTCCGTCCAGCCAGGTAGTCTTCTTGCACGTGATGAAGAACTGTGACCCGTTCGTGTCTTTGCCAGCATTGGCCATCGAAAGCCAGCCAGCGCCGTAGTGCTTGAGCTTGAAGTTCTCATCAGGAAAGCGCTCCCCAAAGATGCTCCTTCCTGAACATCAAAGAAGAAATGCAAGTTACAATGCACTCAAAGCAAGTAGCTTGTAGCCCTACACAAGTCCTGTTTCTCAGATCAAGTTCCATAAGTAGCTTTTTTTTTTCTTTACTGATGTTACGTTACCAACAACCTCTTGTACATTTTTTTAAGCATTCTGTACCACTGTATGGCGGCTTCATATCGCAACTAGGAGCTAGCAAGTCTGCACAGTCATGTTCTTATACTGCATGTGCCCACTACGCTGCCTTGTCGCATAATGAAATAAAATTTCTTTGTTCCCGCTGTTGGAATAAGTCAGTCTCAAAAAGGAATAAGAACTCCTATGTGGAAGTTTTGAAATGATTTCCACAACTGGCTTAAAGCAGTGTGTGCAGCAGACATGGCAAATTAACATTAACTCATCACACCTCCATTTTACTCTCTGTGTACAGCGAAAACTTCACACTGAAACAGTGCTCTAAACGAACAAGTTACCGGTTCCAAATGCATGTCATCACAGGAATTGAGCTGCAGCTCCTGCATAAAAATTCCAGGTCTTTTATTCACTTCAGTTGTGGTCTATTGTACTCCTGCTAGATCTACGTTCATAACCGTGGACATCACTAGAGCAGCCAGTTCATACAGAAGGGGAAACACCAACATTTGTCTCTACCTTCATGTGGTCTTTGTAGTCTTTCTCACTTCAAAAATGCACGCTGTCACTTTAAGTATTATATTAAAAATTTGAGTTCCATTAGAAAAACTGCACCATCAAAAAGTGCAAGAATAACTACGCTGCACTATTAAATCCTTAACACAATTGGCTGCTCCAGAAAGACAGCAGGTGTCCTGGCAGTTTTCCAAGATGGCACACACCACTATCTGAAAGTACTGATAATGCTTGTGGCAATCAGAGGACAGTGCTGCAGATATTGCCAGCAACACATTCAAGCACTGCTACAATTATCAAGTTTTCCTCTTTCTACTTCCTCTATAAAAGGGTAACTGTCGTGATTGTGGAGCACATTATGCAGAACATGTGTTCGTCTCACTACTGCACAGAGCTAGCTAAAGGATGTGTGGTCAAAAAGAATGACGACACAAATGCTTGCACATCAGGTACTAGCTATATGTCAAAGCACACCTACCGGATACTGGAAAACAGACCATCACGCATTTTCACCTTTCACATTAACTAGTGGAATGAAGTGGAAGCAGCCTGTGAATGCTCAGAATCCTTAAATATTATGTACTGCTCCAAATTTCAGACCTAACCAGCTAAAGTTTTGGGGTGAAATCTTTCGAATATGGCAGAAGTTTATTTCGACCCATCTTGCACAAGTAAAAAAAGTTCTGCACTGCAATAAAAAATGCTACCAGTGCTGCTGCCCACATCCACTTTTCTGTTTAACAGTATTGCACAAATTAAGTGCATCAAGCTGAAAGCTTTCTATTTCAAGATAAAATAATAAGCTGCAATGAACAATACTGCTTAAATATATGCAGTACACGTGTTTTTTCAAGCATTTTTCAATATACTGCCAGTCATTACAGAGCAGTGTGCCACATAAACAATGAAAAAACAAATTCATCATGCAGCCTACTATATGTGCTATATATAGGTGCATGCTTTTTTCTTTTTTTTTAACAGAACAAGGATATCTCTGCTTCTAGATTTGCCGCTGGTGCTCAATTCGGCTGAACCTTAACGTTTAAGGTGTTCTACCTGTTCTGAGGTGTACAATGCTTGAGCCACACGCTACATAATCTTACCTCCAGTGCCATCTCCTTTCGTGAAGTCCCCTCCTTGGATCATGAAGTCCGCAATAACACGATGGAACTTGCTGCCTTTGTAGCCAACTAGGCTACCATCACTTGATTGCTACAAAAATGAATAATTATGACGCCATGCAACATGTACTACAAGAGAATAAATGAACAGAACAGCGAGAACTGACCTCAGTCAAATGTTTTGTGCACAGCTCCTTGAAGTTCTGAACTGTTTTCGGCACGGTCTTGCCGAAGAGGCCAATTTCGATCCTCCCGGCTGGCTCGCCTCCTATCGAAATGTCGAAGTACACCTGCATGCGTGCACGCATTCAGTTTTGAGCTCGCTCGCAACTTCTACAAGTACGAACGGAAGCTAAAGAAGAAAAATGAAGCGGTACGCCGGAGTTCAGTAGCCACTCTAAAACGCATGATCCGTTACATATTATAAGCGATTTGTGTTAGACATGCTTATCAGTTTACACGTTGGCAGCACGGTGGACCTCACCTTGTCCGTAACTTTGGGACCCTTCACTTTTTCTTCGGCAGACCACACCATCGTGACGAGGGCCAGAAGGCCCAGCGTTCCGATGAGAATGTTCATTTTGTAGCACTTGAAGAGGTTCTTTCCTGCAAACCGCTGAAGCAAAGATTCCTTCCACGAGCGCTTCCAACCGTCGCGTTCGGTGATGAGAACGCAGACCGAGCTGGACGGCTCTTTCATACAACTAATCACCGACCAAAGCCGGGTGTAAAAACATAAAAACACAAAAAAGGCGGTGTTCCGTGGAGCATTGCGATTGGTTGATCAGTGTGTTTGGCTTGGCCGTAGCACGTCGCTCGCCGACGAACTTGCTTCTGCGTGCGTGCGTGGCAAGACGCTATTGCAGTAGAAGCAGTAGACGTGAAAGATCAGCCAGCGTTCGCGTGACTGCCCTGTTGTCACAACAGCTGAACGTGCGCCTAAAGAAAAAAAAAAACTATGCGGCAGGTGTGTGGCGGGAGGTTCAAAACAGAGTTGCGTGACGAGCTGCCGCGAGAAGCGTATACACCTATGACAATTTTGCGTGCTGGCTTCAGGACAGAACTTTGTTATCAAATTTCTGAATTGGCGGCAGGTCCCTGGCTTTGTTCATTTGCATGCAACACCTGAATTGGCTGAACGACTTCTCAAGTACGTCAGATTGACACACTCAGACACCCAGACTACACAGACCCAAATCGCCCGAATTCCTGACTGCCCGTCCACTCCAGCTGTAGTGTACTACATAGTGCTGTACGCGTGTGCTTTTATCTATTTGTTATGAACAAAACACGCATTCAACATGTACTTATATTTTAGTGTAAATAGCCGAGCCTATTCGAGTATTTTCTCCCCTATCCCTTCTATCCCGTCACCTCTTTCATTTCATCGCTGCATTCTGCCTGCTATCCTTTATTTCCGCTGCCCCAGCCCAAGTGCTTCCGTAGCGATGGCAGACGCCGGGGCTAGCAAAAAAAAAAAAATCTTTTTCTTCCTTTTTGATATTTTATACTACTACTGCTATTATACTACTGACTGACTGGCCGTCGCCCCGCCGCCAGGTCAACATTTGATATCGTTTATAATTTTTTGCTGTAGCTCAGGCAGACGCTTTTGCGGCTTAGTTTTGTATCTAGATCAACCTGCAAACTTTTTGCGCTGTAACGTTAAGCTGGAAGTTTAGCTATCTTTGCTCATAATCAGGCCTGGCCTGGCAGAGGTAATCGTAATCAATATTGGCAGCAACCGCTCGTGCTGCCATCTGGGCAAGCGTCTTCAAACTGAGCCGCGAGCGCGAGCGCGCTTGTTTGTTTTTGTGACTGTTCTGTAGTGAGTTGATGAATGTCGGGATAATCTTTTGGAATGCGGGGCATAAAGTTTAAACGAAAGTCTGTCGCAGACAGTGGGTAATAGGTAAAAATCGAGACGAACGCGATACCAGTTTTCTTTCCAACCTAATCGAAGCTTTCGGTCGACACAAGGAAGGGAACGGACCGTAGTTTACTTTAATTCGATGCAACTGCCTCTGTAGAATGCATCAGGCTAAACGGACGATGTTACGCGTACTAACGTTACTTTCAGCGCTCATGATCAACAGTGTCGCGTATGCCGACAACTCATTGGATCGCCGGAGTTCATCGATCAACAATGGCCCATGCGAGGTCAGCGATCTCGAATTTGACGTTGGTAGCCACCGCTTGAAAGTTCACGGCAGTGTCGCAAGCACTGCCACGTGCGAGAAGCTGGGACCGGCATGGGATGTGACGGACGACGCCCCCAGATCGAAAATGGACTCTCTATTGTGCGACCAAGTTTTTGAAAAAGGATACCTCTTCAAATTCAAGGAGCAGCAGCCAGCCGGCACATTTCTTCGAGACGTATCCATACCGCTGTTCGTAGCGTTTGGCCCAGATGCGTCACGAGAAACCACAGACGATCAAGAAGTCGTCCTGCCAGCAGTCGAACATGCGGACAACGGTGTAAGTGCAACGCTGACCACGGGGGAAATGGTACACATTGAGGTCTATGGGACGTGAAATGCCATATAGAAGTTGAATTAAGACGGTTACTAGCATATCGATACAAAATGTTGATCAGTGCATGCTCGGGCAGGTACTCCAGGCTTACGTTTTCTGTAGCTTGGCTATGTTCAGGTATATATTTAGCAAAATCTTATGGTATAGTTAAATGGCTCGACGATTTTTCATTCATTGAACAGAGCACTGTTTTTATATATTAATGACATGGTAATGACAGAAAAGCACTTCTATTTTCAGGCAATAGAGTGGGAGACCGACTTCTTCCTCGAATCTCACCAGTTGAAAAATCAATTGGCACAGGCAAGTTCTACTCTCTGACTACAGGGTTGCACATGCCTTGGATGAGCAAGTATCTAGAAGTGATTGCCACTCGTAAAACTTTTCTGCCTCTTTAGTTTCCTTATTTACCTTCTTTTCTTGAATTCCAGGCAGTAGCAAGAGGGCGTAGCGTGTTGCCCCTTGATAAGCGCCTGTCGGCTGTCAACAAGACTTTGTGCTTTAGGAGAGCCTACTTTGGGGTGAGTCTGCACACTTTCACTCATGCATCGTCCTTTTAACTGAATGCCTATAATGCTTCGCAGGTGCCAGAGTTGAGTGACCAAGAAGCAGCCAGTGCACTTGCTGCATTTCTGAGGAGAATCAGAGAGACATTGGCAGTTCATGATCCAAAGCCAGATTCCAAACGACAGCCGAGGATTGGGCTGGCTCTTCCTGTTTCACACATGTAAGACCATCTGCACAATATGCCGCTCATTAGCCTTTCAGTGCAAACACTCACATTGTGGACTTTTTTTTATTTTTCATGCTTGGCAGAACGACAGGTGTGCTACCAGATGATAGAGATGCCATCGCCAAGATCTCCAGCTTTGCCAAGACCATGAACATTGATTACAGTAGATTATCTCTAAAAGAACAGGTACGCCCTTTTGGGGTTCCGTCAGTATTCTTGCCCAAGAATGTGCCTGAAACATAGTTATGTGAATGCATTTCGTGAACAATGAAGGAAAAGAAAGCCCTGCTTACATGATCCTTCGCATTTTATGTAAATAAGTTTATAATAGTGTCACTGCATCCAGTTTGTTTTGCAAGTTTCCAATTCGCAAGATTTTCTTTGCGAAATTTTCCCGCAGGTGATGCAGACACAAGATCTGGATGTGGTGCTTGTAGCCAGCGATGATGCGACATCACTTACTAGTGCCCTTTACCTGCCCCCATGGGAGTGGCTGTGAAGCTCATCACAAGCAATGTGAGTTCAAGTTATCAGATGATTAGCATGACTGTTGTTGCCTGCACCTAATCTGTTATTTGAACTGTTAAAAAAACTCAAGATCACTGGTTTGGATTGCTGTGTGAGCTTTGCAATTCATTGAGTACCTACTTAACATGTGCCAAGGCATCCCAGGGTGTTTTCTTTAGTCTGTAGATCATTTTTAAGTGCACATGCTGTGCAGCCGAAGGTGCTAGCAGTGTTAAACTCTATGCCTGCAGCTTCTAGCATTTCCGATTTATGTACTATTCTGGTTCCCACAAGCTAAACACTGTGATGGCGACACACTATCTAGCCTGGAGATGTCGCCAAGCCAGTTCCAAGACAAATTATTAAACTAGTGTCAGTGTCATTTGTAGCACAGCTTGCATTGTGAATGTGATATGCGGTGCTGCACACAGTTAAGCCACACCTATCGGCCATATCTTTTTCCCTTCTGCAGACAAATGGGTCCTCGAGTGGACTGCGTGCTTGGCAATACTTAAATGTGAAACAGTGCATCCAGTGATGTTTGTGGTCTCCTTTCTGTACAGAGTGGGCGGAAGGAGGAAGACCCTCTTGAACGACTTTTGGAATCACGGGGTGTGGTTCTCACGGCAGCTGTTTCTTCGGAAGCAAACACAAGCCTCAATGATGTGCCGTCATTCAGCAACAATGCCATCGTTGATGTTGAACACATTCTCCGCAAAGCTGTAGCGATAGTTCAGCACAATTTGCAGAAACTCTGAGGATGATGCCAAGGAGCCTTTGCAGACATCTCAAAACCATTATGTGCCGGTGACCAAGATAAGTATTAGGTTTAATGATGCTACAATTCTAGCTAAGGGCATAGAGTCCCAAATCTTTTTAGTGCACAAAGTAATAGTCTACACAGCTAAACACTGCCTGGCAGCTTACAGACATCAGTTATCGTAAGTACTTAGTGGTCTAGTATTCACTGTGTAGTACTCTCCTCACATGGTGTAGGAAAAGTCCAATGCATAAAAACCTATCAAAGAGCAAAACTTATTGCTGGAGGAATGTAACAAGGCATCCATTTGAGCTTCCACTTACCACAGTTGCCAATATTGGTCCTTGCAAAAGTGTAAATGACACATAACTAAAACTACCTTATCAGTTTTTCAGCAGCTTATGATAGGCACAAGTAAAGATAGCACTATAACAGTATCAAACCCTGATGATAACAGAATCTGAAAGTAGAAAAAATAACATGTTTTCAGCTTATAAACAGGCAGGACTCTGTTAGCAGAAATACTAGCACGAATATGATGTCACTAAAACATGCCAGCGAGGTTGTTTTTTTTTTTCAAGCCCTAATTTAGCTTGTTGCTTAATGTTTTAAGTGAAACTGGGGAGCTAGTTGACACTTAATTACATTTAAAAAAGATAATCAAGGCCTCAACATAAGTTACTTTGGAAAAAAAAGCAGAAAATACACCGTTCTGCATGCGTATATCACCGATTAGGTACCCTCTCCATTAAGAACCACCAATTTCACTTCTGATGAAAATAAGCATTCTGCTTCTTATCAAGGAATAGCAGCCCAAGAATTGCGTCAAATGCCCCCACAAAGAATTGACATCCTTGCGCCACGTTTATTGCTTGTGTCACGGCTGCAAACAGCTCTGGTTTATAGAGCATTTTGCTTGCCAAGCAATCTCGCACTAATGGTGGATGTGAAAAAAAACTACACTTGCTGGTGCACGTTTTATGCAGCTGTACTCAAGACGTTATATATCATGCAGTTTTGCTGTCAGTCATTGCACAATACCCTGAGAAGGTTGATTAATTGCCAAAGTTCATTTAGGTCACAGAGTTGCAATTTGCAGAAATGTCCAAGTCTGCACTTTGTACATTTATATCATCACATAAAGTAGCCGGGATAAAAGCGCCGTGCTTCCACCTATTTGAACTTCCTTACTCATTCACATGCAGGCCCATAAGGAAATGCATGTTGCATGTGAAAAATCCAGTTTTCCCTATGCTTTGAAAGGGCACTAAAATTGATTACCTACTTGTTTTTTCCATGTGCACTGCATGTTTATTTGTAAAACACAGATATAGAGAAGGAATCTATTAAGTGACGCTGGAGACCAAGTTCAGCACCAGGAACTACAGTGCAATATCTTGCATGCCATTTGTTGACATCTGAAGGTTTTATACTCGGTCATTTTCACCGTTACAGCCGTTTCTGGCCATATTTTCTTCCAAAATCGTTACATTACTCTCATACATACTTTTATTTGTTACGAGAAATGAGTTGTGTTGTCGCCTTTCTTGAGAAGCTACTAGATTTTCGGAGTCGCAAATGATGTCACCCCGGCTGCTTCAAGAGGAAAAGCTATTTTAAAACACGTTTCTAGACGAAAAGAAATGCATAAAAACTTGTGCAAAAGCAGTAAGAATGATCTGTAGTAGGATACAACTTAAGAAAGGCAGCAGTTAACATTGGGCCACAGTCCACAGCATCCTGTATTAGTCCACTGGCCAACCACAACAGTAAACGAAATCGGATTTTTAATGTTTGACTGTATATTAAGCATGCCAGGTATCAAAATTCTAGAGCTTACAATTTTTTTTTCGTGATTTGCTTCTTGTTTAGGTAACAAGGAAAGCTTTAATTATGGACTACTTTTTTTTTTTTGTCGTGAAGAAATTCTATGCAGCGGTCCTGAATGAGGGTGGAGGTTCACAGCAGACTTATTAAGTTGTATCAGACTATAGAGGCACTGTACTTTGTAACAATTGCATGGTGCATAAAATAGTATTAATCAAGAAGATGCATAGCTTAAGATGTGTTTGCACTTCTTGTCTTAATACCAGGAACACAATCTTGCTGTAAATACACTGCATGAAAGATAGACGTCTTACATAATTGCACTTGGGAGTATACAAAGATTCGCTTGTGGTTTGCCTTGTGGTGGCGACTTTCACTCAATTCTTAGGCTAGAACTGACTGCATGGCTTGCTTTAGTGTGATTAACTATTTGTGCTGTGTGTGTACGAGCACATTTTTGTTCACGTTTTGTCCTTTTGTTGCATTTTAACACACTCAGGTATTGTATAAATGTCAATGTATCTCAGGGAGAGTTTACATTAATCGTTTTACACTAAATACAGCGTTCATCTATTTGCTAACCAAGGAACATCTTTACAGTTCCATGGACAAACCTCATCTGATGGGACCAATTTTGTAAAAAGGAAGCAATAAAATGTGCTTTTAAAGATAGCCTGCCTTTTACTCTTGTAACCATGTATCCTGGAGCACGTGATGTCAACTAACATACACCCTAAGCTATTTGGTGCCCCCAACAATGACTCGCTACACCTATGCAACATAACAAAAGCCAAACATTGCGTGTGAGGTAATTACACTTTATTTGTCAGCACTGCATGCATGCAATGAAAGGTTAAAATGAAGCAACAAAGCTTTACTTAAACCTTCCGATCGCTCTTCAGGTTGTGTCGAGCCCCCACTTCACTACAAGCATTGATCACATTGCACAGGTGCATTCATAATCACCCAATCAGCTGTATAACAGCCATAACTAAATCGGGGGCCAGAAGGTCATCATAGCAGCAAAATGAGTCTCTACTGACCAAAACTAAAACTGTGCACAAGATGGACACTGGAGTCTTAACTGCCTAAACTCCTGGCATATGATCACTGACCCATGACACCGTGTCTTCTTTCCCACATGGCCAGTTCACTGCAGTGCAACCTGTGCCAATCACCAGACTGTTTACCATAGCCACATCTGAAACAAATGGTATCAAGGGACTCAATATTGCAAGGCTGTCAGAATCTGCCAGCCTGAATCTGGTTGAGAGGGTTCTCTGGAGACTTCATCCAGTCCTTGCGGATCATTTGCTTCAGCTGGGAAAGCCGTAGGTTGGGGTTCTCTGCTTTCAGTTCCGGAAGCTTTTGCTTCTCGAAGGCATCGTACGCTGCCTTGGCTCTCCTCTCCGGGTGCCTGTCTGCTGGTCCATCCTTCACACTGCAAGTGGGAAAGCATCCACTGTTGTATAGTATTCATTGGGGTGAACGAGCACAGTGGTGTGCATTATGACCTTTTAAATGAATGATATCCCCCCCCCCTTTTTTTCTTTCCAGTTAAAAGTCAAAATGACTCACTACACCTATGCAACATAACAAAAGCCAAACATTGCGTGTGAGGTAATTACACTTTATTTGTCAGCACTGCATGCATGCAATGAAAGGTTAAAATGAAGCAACAAAGCTTTACTTAAACCTTCCGATCGCTCTTCAGGTTGTGTCGAGCCCCCACTTCACTACAAGCATTGATCACATTGCACAGGTGCATTCATAATCACCCAATCAGCTGTATAACAGCCATAACTAAATCGGGGGCCAGAAGGTCATCATAGCAGCAAAATGAGTCTCTACTGACCAAAACTAAAACTGTGCACAAGATGGACACTGGAGTCTTAACTGCCTAAACTCCTGGCATATGATCACTGACCCATGACACCGTGTCTTCTTTCCCACATGGCCAGTTCACTGCAGTGCAACCTGTGCCAATCACCAGACTGTTTACCATAGCCACATCTGAAACAAATGGTATCAAGGGACTCAATATTGCAAGGCTGTCAGAATCTGCCAGCCTGAATCTGGTTGAGAGGGTTCTCTGGAGACTTCATCCAGTCCTTGCGGATCATTTGCTTCAGCTGGGAAAGCCGTAGGAGGAAAGTAGCATACATAATGACCTTAAAAATACATATCCTCCCACTGCCTTTTTTCCCCAATTTAAAATGCAATTAAAAAATATGGGAACTCTTGGAAAACTTTACCACAAGCACATCACACTGATACAAGCATGCAAACCAGGTGTGTGAAACCTTACCGGAGATTTGTGAAGGAAAGGAGTGCAAGCTTTACAATGCTCTGTACGTGCAACAAATGCACTCTTAAGATTTCGCCTCTTTGAGTACATTACAGGAAATGCTCATTAATTCAAACTCAAGACAGCAGTAAAATTTTCTAATTATCTGAAAGAAATTATCAAGTGACCCCAAAAATGGCAAGAACTGCTTGCATCATGGTAAATTTATTTGGTGAAAGGCTGGGCAGTGATAGTCTGTTTTTGAGATGAGGGCAGTGCTACGGTCGCCATTTTTTCACACTTCCGTCACTGCTTCATTATGTACATGCTGTCTGGAGCGTTGAAGCAGAACTTGGTAAGGCCATAACTGGCATTCTTCATGATGCGATGCAGTAGTGCCGGAGCCCTCTTCACAAGCGGCTCTATTGAGCATGAGCAAGCTTCACCACACAAACAGTGGATGGCACGTGATGAACGCACAGTTTTGGCACAATGCAAGAATGTAAGAACCCCGCTGATGTAAGAGAGGGAAATGCGCGCTGGGCTTGGTTGGCTGGCTGATCTGCAGCCAAAAGCTGCCGTCACTGCAGGCCGACGCGAAGCTCAAAAAAGCGGAACTGAAACTAAGCAGCCGGACTGTTCTCCGAAGCCGGAGCTGTCCATTTTTCGTCAACGTGCGCGGGCGACTCTGCAGCATACAATTCAGGTTTGAGTACAGCTATTTTGATGACTGCCTGCTGTGCAGGTCATACCTGGTCATGGCCTCTCTTTGGGAGCCGCTTGAATTAACCAGCGCGAGACTCGTGGCATCCAAATTGGCGAGCATCCAACACCATAAATACTTACATGGGCATTGGCCGGGACTGCGGCAACAGTTCGAATTATCTGGATTTCCGAATTAATGACCTTTTACTCAATTTAGAAGAGCAATACCAATGCACAGGAATACTTAGCAGACGAAATATAAGACAAGAATCAAAGCTTGCCTGAGCACAGCAATGGCTTCATCAACCGTCCGAGCTTCTTCACCCTCCACAACCACTCGGTTGATGTTTTCCTCCAATGGCTTCTCATGCAGCAGCAACTCCTCCGGGTCTTTTTGTGCCTCTGGAAGAAACAAATACATTTTGACATTTGCAAGCAGTCGCAAGGTTTTCAGTGGCACTGCAGCAAACAGGCCCACGTGAACGCAAGGACATAGAGCAAGGATTTGGCACTTCTGCATTTCTCTTACACAAGAAGAGGAAAAAGAAAAATTCAATTGAAAGTACAGGCAGTTTTGAGGCCGAATGTCCGAGGTCTCTGTCCCATATTTTTTAGTTTTTATGTGGTTGCACCGCTTTTGTTGTATGTTTGACTAAAATTAGCTTGTTGTAGCTACAGTCGGCCACACGAGTATGAAGGTAGGGAGAATTTTCTTTTCCTAATTTTGCCAATTAACTTATTTGTTTTTCAATTAACTTGACCAAAACACTTCAGAAATGCAGCTTTGCAACCACTGGATGCAACCATTGCACGACAGACCAATAGCTTCACAGTTATGCTGACTTATGTTTGTTTGGTCATAAAGGGCCGGTGTTCTCGGCGAAGGGATTGCTTGCAAAACAGAATAACAAAAAGTCAGCCACGAGTAAGTATGGTTTCAGCTCTACATCTAATACCCCTGCCCACACTTTTTGATGCTAACGGACGGTAACATTCACGGAGCTTGAGACCATTCTTGCATGGCCTATGCGCTACATCTACGACCAAGAGAACAGGTCGCTCGCACTCTTTTTCTTCAATTATGAAGGTGCGTACATGACACACATCAGCAACAACATAAAGGCATCTTTGCATGTGTATGATTTCATTATTTACAGTAGCCATGTACCCGGTCGACTTACCTTACCATTTGCCACATTGCATGAATGGCAGCGAAAAAAATTCCTTCCGTGTGCTACATTAAAAACCGCTATCAGCAGCTGCCAGCCGAATGAGTACAGAATTCTTGGGATATGAACAGTCGTAGGCTCCATCACACGTCTCATAGACCACTAGGTACTCCAAACATGCCAAAATTTGCACCGCATCATTTTAAAGATAACGGCGACAGTAATAATTAGCTTCAGCTTCCAAGATTGCTCGATTTCTGCTTCACTGCCTACAACTACGCAGAGAAGCAGTCCATAATCATAAAGCATCTCTTAAAGTAAAAGCTTCACTGGCCTAGCTGGAGCGAGCAAACGCTGCTCCGAGAAACATGAAGTCACAACCACGTGACATGGCGCTGCTGCTATAGCAATGCGTCACATGAGTTCGCCACGCCGCCGAGCCAAGTCTTTGCCGTCGCTGCACCAGGCTCCACAGCCGCGGAGTGGCTGCTACCTGACCACGTGATTGATCTAGCCGAGCCTCAGCTGGAGAAAAAAAATTAGCTGCGGTTTAACTTCTGCTGACTTGGTTACAGAGTGAAAACTATGGTGTATCTGTAACGTTGACTGCGTTCCGCACACTGGATAGGCATCGCACCCACCTTGGCAGGTGGCAGTTAGATTAATGGTTGATCCCGAGAGGTTGGTCACCCAACCGGGGGCTATTGCTGCAGTGCTGTGTGTCTGCCATTACGTTGTCAGCACTAATGCATGCAGCCCACATCCCTCTCTCACCACCGCCACCTACCTCAAAGCAGATTGAAAGCGTCCACTGACCCAGGGAGCCAGTTATGCGCCCTTCCTTTCCTCAACATCATCAAAGTCTAGAACGTTGTCAACACCAATGCCAAAGAACACAATGAACTCCAACAGCTTTTGCTTTGTATATCCTGGATTAGCTGAGCCAATCCACAGCCTTTTTCTTTTTCATATTTCTTTTTTGTTTTTCTTCATGATTCGTCATCACGGACGACTCACTTTATGGACACTTTTGCTCGGGAACCAGCGTGTCGATATTAACGAGGCACGACTGTAGATCCCCTTCCTGAACACTATCAAATTCCTTGTATACAAGGAGCAATGTCCCCTGATGTGGAAGCAATAAAATATACCAACACCTGAAAAACCATGTCATAAAACAGCATGCTAAGCATGTGAAATGAATGCAGACAAGTTTTTAAAATTGACAGTTTTGTGTTTTACAGTACATCTTATAAGGCTCCAGTCAATGTTGTTTCTCTTGCTTGTTTTGCAAGCATGAGTGCATTAAGGTGCCTAAAATGTGCTCCTTTCTGTACATTATGACCTCATATGACAGGAGAAATGAGTCAAAAGAAGTACAACTAAAACTTTAAAAGCAATTTTGAGTCACAGCGTGGACATATGAGGGCCGAGAAGAAACTGCATAAGTAATCACCGGAGAAGGCAAGAATTCTTCCTGAGGATTACTGGCATCCTACTTACAAAAATATTAAAAATCGAAAAAAATGCATCCCAACAGATAGTAAAGGACTAGAGGCAGCAAATTTTTGCTTGCGTGTTTTCCTATTTCAAATTATGTGTCAGACATTAAAATGCATGGATCACCGTGCAGTATTCGCCTATGACCGCTAAATCATGTATAATTGGATTGCTTCTTGGTGGTGTTTCGGTTTCACTTTCATCAACCAAACGATGGTTGCAATGTGCAGTTCATACTTAGGTCATGTGCGGCACAAAAAAAAACGGCAATATAACTGCTGATACATTGTTTGTTGTCATTCCAGCTCTTGAAGTAGGATAGCTGAAACGCTGCAGAGAATTAAAACTATGTATCAGCGTTTATATTGCAGGTTTTTTTCATGCCTCACGTGACCAAAGTGTGAACTACATGCCACAGCTATCTTTCAGTTGATGAAACCAAAACAGCATGAGAGAAAAAATTCAGTTATCAACTTATTTAATAACCGTAAAGCAAATACCACATGTCTAACACATTATTTAAAAGAAGGAAACATGCAACTAAAATTGGGTTTCTAAAGTCCTTTAAAGGGCATTTGCTGCTTAATTTTTTAGTTCTGTCCGGCACTTGCAGTATGTAGAATAAATAAGCATGTCTTATAGTAGTGTTAATGAAAGCACATACAGGTGCTTCAATCAGCTGGAAAGTTGAAAGAAAACAAATATGTGGACCATGTAGCCATTTGCATGACAATCATAATGGCTGCATACAACTCTGCAAGGCTGCAACAATTTTTTTTTTATCATGGGCAGCCATTCAAGTAGCATATTACAAGCATGAAAGTCCAACAGCATTTGCTCCAATGAACTCACTCTGTTGCCTTTCACCCAGTGCTGCAATGTCTGCCCTTGTCACTTTCTCAGCACGTGTCTTGGCAGCCTTGATGCTGTTCATTTCTTCATCATACATCTGCTTCAGCACGGCCTTCTTTTCGAGCTGTTCAGTCTTCTTCTTGTCTCTCTCCTCCTGCAAAACACGAACATCCGTCCAGCATTACTGCTGCATCACAACTGTCAGCTTCCCACATAGGAACGGAGTGAAAAACCACCAAAACTAAAGAAACACTAGCGTCAAATGACGGACACTAGAAGGATAACAAGTAGCGAGGACCAAACTGACTGTATGCCCATATGTAAAAGATCACAATGTAGAGCATGGCTAACTTCGCTGCGCTGCACTGTTAGCACCCCTTTTTTAGTGTTCAGGTGGTCAAAGCTTGCATATGACGCTTTGTGCAGCACCAGTTAAGTGGCATGAGCCCACTGAGGACATGTGTCGTGTCAGCGCAGAATAGACAAGGTTTCAGTAATGTATCCAACAGTGTGCCAACAGGGCACGCAGCACGCCCGCGACCGCAAACCAGCTTTGTGGTCAGTATTATGGACACGTGTGACAGAATTGTGATCAAACTATGCAGTACAGTCCACCATCACCAAAACAGGGGGTTTTATACTGAGGTAATAGTCTCCTGTAAAACACAGCACCACAGAACGAGATCAGATACCGGAATCGACGACGTATTAAAGGCTGCCTTTAAAACCTGAAATTCGACAAGAGATCTATCAGGTCTAAGCATCAGGCATTCGAGGTTTCTGCACCGATTAAAAAAAAAAAAGAGAGGGCATCGACACTGCGAAAGTCCCATCGCGTTTTGCATTTCCCGCTTGGCTTACCTTCCTTTGCTGTTTCCTGGCTATGTGCTTGTCATCGTCGTTCCATAGGGCATCTTCGGCTTCCTTTTCCTTTTTTACTTTGTCAGCTATTTTTACGGCTTCCTTTTTAGCACGAGCTTCAGCTGACTTTGTGTTGGTGCCAAATTTTTTTGGCATTGTAGACGACTGGCTGCGAGGCAATACGACAGTTGGTACAGTTACATAACGCAACACATTAGGCTTTAATGCCGAGTAAGCGCAACAGAAAATATGTTCAGACCCTCACTTCTCAACACACATATACAGTATAAGAGAATACACATACAGGATAAGGCCAGAATGCGCTAATATTTGGACGGCTCACGGCTGCTAACTACACCACTGAAAAGGCTACAAACAAGGCTTGCTATGCCACTGCATGCCTGTTTGAACTTACTTGGTTATGTGGCCGTCTCCAGACCACTTGCGCTAAAAGGGAAACTTTTTCAATGAATGGTGAAAGCTTAATTTCCTTAAATTCACTGGGTATGTATGCCAATCATGATGTCAACTTCCTACGATCACCAACGCACCAACTATGGGGCTTGCGATGCTAGCGACGTTAGCGCGGTTGTGACTCAATGAAACTATTAATTGTTTTAATTTTTAACACATTGGTATATTAATATTGTATCTCTGACTACTTTTTTAGACTTTTAGAGAAAGTTTTAAGAAAATTATTTCAGCAGACGATGTTTTTCTAGGTGGCGCGGCTGTGCTTCGCTTCTCTGTGCTTCGCTGTACAGGATGTCCTCTGTCCCCTTTGTTGTTCATGTTGTAGAGAGAGGTGCCGTAGTGGAGGGCTCCGGAATAATTTCGACCACCTGGGGATCTTTAACGTGCCCTGACATCGCACAGCACACGGGCGCCTTAGCGTTTTTCCTCCATAAAAACGCAGCCGCCGCGGTAGGGCTCGAACCCGGGAACTCCGGATCAGTAGTCGAGCGCCCTAAACACTGACTCTCTTCCTCTCTTCTTTCACTCCCTCCTTTATCCCTTCCCTTACGGCGCGGTTCAGGTGTCCAACGATATATGAAACAGATACTGCGCCATTTCCTTTCCCGCCCAAAAAACCAATTATTATTATTATTATTATTATTGTTGTTGTTCATGTTGTATCTGCAAGGGTTGGACACCAAGCTAGAGGGGGGCGGACTAGGCTTCAACCTATCTTTTTTCAAGCAAGGGGAATTGATTAAACAGACATTACCGGGACTAATATACGCGGACGATATAGTGATAATGGCTGACAACAAGGAAGACCTGCAGAAGTTGTTAGACATATGCAGTACAGAGGGAGATAGATTACGCTTCAAGTATAGTAAGTGTGAGTGAGTGAAAAACTTTTATTGAACATTTGCGTAGTTCGGCGGCAGCAGGATCCGCGTCGTCTTCATATCAGGCGATCCCGGATCCCGTCTTCGCAAGGTCGGGCCCTCATTCCAGGGCTCCGCTGAGCCGCGCTGCCTCGTAAGCGTGCTGCACCAGGGACCTTTGGACCGTGAGCTCGCTGCTGACGAGCCGGCTCTCCCATTGCTCCGCACGTGTGTGTTTGTGTTGGTTGAATTTTATGTTTCGCTCACACTCCCATGTGATGCGGTACAGCGTTGGTACCGCCCCGCACCACGGGCATGTGGCTCTGTATTGTGTCGGAAACATCTTGTTTAGTATGTGTAAATTTGGAAAAATACCCGTCTGCAGTCTGCGCCACCCGGTAGCCTCTTCCTTTGTTAGTGCCTTGTGTGGCGGAGGATATTTATACCTTAAGCCCCTGTATAGGGCCAGGTGCTCTGCATACCCCCCGTCGCAGGCTCGGGCGCAAAAGTCGTCCGGTAATCCCGCTCGGAAACTCATCGCTCGAGCATGGCCGTCCGCTCTTTCATTTCCCTTAATACCTGCATGTCCGGGTATCTAAACCAGGCTGTGTATGTGTTTTGTGTCTGAGACACGCGCTTTTCTGAGTATGTTCATGGCTGCGGCACCTATCCTTCCCCTAGTGTAGTTCCTACATGCCTCTTTCGAGTCTGTAAGTATGTTTAGAGATTTGTTTCCCTGGGAGCCGCAAGCGACCGCTAGAGCTATGGCAACCTCCTCGGCTTCTGTTGCGTCCGCAGCCTCTGCCGCTGCACAGGTGATCAGTTCTCCCTGGTGGTCGACTACTACAGCCGCGGCCGTGCGCTTCCTATCCATCAGGTACAGCGCCGCGTCCGTGAAGACCGTGTTTTCCAGATTGGCTAAGCCTCGCTCGATATACTCGGCTCTTGCTTTCCGTCTTCCTTCGTGCAGGTTCGGATCCATGTTCCTGGGCAGGGGTGCGACCCGAATGGCTTTTCTAATTCCATCCGGGACGTCCCTGTACCTGTCAAGGCGCTCTTGTGTTTCCACCCCTATTCTTTTCAGCAGTTCCCGGCCTGTTGGAGTGCCTCGGAGTCTCGTATACTGTGCCCTGATTTGGGCCTCCCTCAGCTCTTGGAAGGTGTTACTAATCCCTAGCTGGAGTAGTTTCTCGTTCGGTGTGTTCCTAGGTAGATGCAGGGCGGTCTTATATGCCTTCCTTAATATTACATCTATCTGTTCCATGTCGGCTTTGGTTGGTATCTGGTAGGGCAGTGAATAGGTGACTCGGCTGACTATCAGGCTGCTCACGAGTCTGAGTGTCTTCCTCTTTCATGCCGTACCGCCTATGCGAGACTCTGCTGATCATTCTTCCTACCTGCTCTGCTGCTTTACTTATTAGGCTGATGGTGTGGCTGCATTTCCTGCTTCTTTGCAGCCACATACCTAGCACCCTTATCATGTCTTTCTCTGGGATCCTCTGCCCCTCCAGGTAGACTTCCAGCTCCGCTTTAGTGGGATGTCTTCCGACTCTCAGCAGCTCCGATTTCTCGGTTGAGCATCTGAGGCCTCTTTCTCTGGTGTACTTCTCCACGCACGCGTCTGCTTCCTGTAGTCTGTCCTCCTTCTCCCCCAGAGAGCCCTGGGTGACCCATACCGTGACATCGTCGGCATACATCGCGTGTTTTATCCTTGGTATCCTCTCGAGTTGCCGCGCAAGCCCGATCATCGCAACGTTGAATAATATCGGTGAGATGACCGATCCCTGGGGAGTGCCCTTGCATGGTGTGCCGAAAGGGTCGCTTCTAAGGTCTCCAAGCCCGACTGTCGCAGTTCTATCGCTTAAGAAGGCCCTGACATAATTATGGACTCTTCTTCCGCAGTTGGTGTTATTGATTCCCTCCATGATGGCGTTGTGGCTGACGTTGTCGAAGGCCCCCTTTATATCGAGGGCCATGACCACGTTTTCCCCTGCTTTTGGCATCGTGGCTAGAACCTCCTCCTTAAGCTGTATTAGGATGTCTTGGGTGGACAGGTTCGCTCTAAAACCGTACATGCTATCCGGGTATAACCTTCCTCCTTCCAGATGTGTTTGAATCCTTTTGGTGATTATCCTCTCGTAGAGCTTACCTAGACATGATGTTAAGGAAATGGGCCTGAGGTTTTCGATCGATAGCTTTTTGCCTGGCTTTGGTACCATTACCACCATTGCGTGCTTCCACTCTGCCGGAACCGCGCCGGATTGCCAAAGCTTATTGAGGTACACCACTAGCTGGTCTATGGCGTTGTCGCTGAGATTCCTGATTAGTGAGTTGCTGATTTTGTCTGCTCCCGTTGCCGTGTTCTTTGTGGCCGCTCTTACCGCCTCGATTACCTCTTCCTTGGTGATAGGCCTGTCCATGTTTAGATTCTCTTCGCCTTTATACTCTTCCTTGTAGCTTTCTATCTGATCCTTCCCGTAGCCTTTTATCCTAACTTCCTCTAGCAGCTGTTCCTCGGTTCCATCATATTGATGTACCAGTCTCTAGCGACTTGCTGCCTTCGGTTTTGCTTTGGGTTGGGTCCATGAGGGCTCGGAGAATCTGCCACGTCCTAACCGTGCCTAGCGTGCCATTCAGCGAATTACTGAACTGCTGCCAGCCCTGCCTTGCCAGTTGTATTGCATATTGCTCTGCTTTTTCAGTTATCTCAGCGATTTTCCTTTTAAGCTTTCGGTTTAGCTTCTGCCTTTTCCAGCGCTTGGTAAGCCCTCGTCTTGCCTCCCATAGCCCGATGAGCCTTTTATCTACTTCCGGTGTTTGCTCTGTTCTATCCACAGCTTTTGTGTATCCCTCCTGGATTTGCCGAAGCTTTTGACTCCACTCCTCTACGGATTCGATTTCGCCCTCTATCTGCGTGCATTGCACCCTGAAAGCGTCCCAATCCGTGATTCGTGCCGTGCCATTGCAATCTTCCTTTTGACCCCCTCGGCTACCATGCAGGTTCTGACTATGTAGTGGTCGCTACCCAGGTTCTCGAGAAGGTTTTCCCATTCTACCTGCTTGTTGCCTCTTACGAAGGTGAGGTCCGGGCTCGCATCTGGGCTCACGCTGTTGCCTTGTCTGGTTGGCTGGCTCTCGTCGGTTAGGAGGTCGCACCCTGTGCGCTCTGCCGCTAAGCAGATGCCACGCCCCTTCTTGTCATCTCTGGGGTAGCCCCATCTTGGGCTTTTGGCGTTGAAATCGCCTGCTATGAGAAGGGTGTTTTGCCCTGCTAGTCTCTTCGCCTCCGCAAAGAGCCTGAGGAAGTCGCCATTTGTTTGCCTCGGCGGACTATATAGGTTAACTATTAGGGTGCTTTTGGCTTTCGCTTTCTTCTTGGGAATTATCTCTGTGGTTATGTGATCTATGTTTGTGTCCTCTATCTGTTTGTGTTCTATGGCCCCCACCTTGTTACTAATTAAGGTGGCAATGCGGCTGCCCTCTTGACATGTGTACCCTCTGAGTTTTGGTGTCGTGTTGTTTGTTTCCTGTAGTAAAATAATACCTGGTGTGGTTCCCCTGGAATATATGTACTGCTGCAAGAGGCCTTGCTTGCGTGCGTAGCCTCTGCAGTTCCATTGCCATAGCTCTAATTGTTGATTTCGCTCAGCCAGGTTTGGTTAGCGTTACTCGTGCTGGGGTTTTCAGTGCTGAACCTGCGCTCGTTAAAGAGCCTATCCCTCGCATCGTTGGCTGTTCTCTGCGTGGTTTGACTCTTAACATAGTTCCTGAAGCTCTGCTCTTGCATAGCTACCTTCTGCTGTGTCTGCTGCATTTCGCTGCGCATTTCACTACGCATCCCCTGCATTTCGTTGCGTATCTCGTTGCGCATCTCCTGTATGAGTTTCATTATTGGGCTGTCCGGCCTTATATCCTGTTGTAATTCTTCCTCAATCTGTGTTGGTGGTGTTGGTGTCCTTATTGGTACAAAACCTGCCCTGATTTCTTGTTTCTCCCTAATTATCTCTCCTAGCTGTATTCTTAGTTGCCTCATCTCTTCGCGGCACTGTTCCAATTCGCGCTTAAGACTGGCGTTTTCCTCTGATAGTTTTTGGATTTGTGTGTTTTGTGTTCAGTTTGTGTTAGAGTGCGGAGCATATAGCGATTTGGGAGGGCCGTCCCGCCAGCTCACCTGCGAGTTGCCGCCGTTCTTCTTCTTCTTCTGCTGCTGCTGTTGTTGTTGCTGCTTGGGTTGTCTTTGTTGTTGCTGCTGCTGCTGCTTGCTTCCGTTGTCCAGTGGTGGAAAGGACTCGTCTTGTCCGCTCCCCTGGTTTTGATTCCAGTGTCTGCCGCGGCTGCGACTCCGCGACTTGCTTCTGTCCGGGTCTCTGCTTTCGTCCCCGAACCATCGCGGTTTCCCTCCTCTGCTGCGGCTTCTGCTGCGCCGACCTTGCTGCTGCTGAGGTCCCTAGCGTAGCTCGCTCGCTGGCTTAAGGCGCTGCTTGCAGTCCTTCGAGCCGGCTGCGTGCTCTCCGCCGCAAAGCATGCACTTGGGTGTACACTTGTGTGCCTCCGCCGGGTTCTGGCATCCGCACTGCCTACAGGTCTTGGTTTGTGGGCTTGGACAGACGTCCATCCGATGTCCTTGCTGACCGCAGTTGTAGCAGACTTGTCTCGTTGGTTTGTATGCGTAGCACCACATCTCTCCTCCATGGTAGATCACTTGCTTGGGTAGAAAAGTGCCTTCAAAGGTGATGACGGCCGTGCTCGAGCTTCCAAGCATCCTGGCCGCCAGGATCTTCACCCCCTGCCTGCGTAGTCTGAGGTTGTCCTTGAGCTCATCCGGTGTAGTTCCTGGGTCCACCCCGTGGATGACTCCCTTCACCGTGTCCTCCGGTGCCGCCACGTGGGCGTTGACTGCGTAGGTTTTATCGCCAAATTTTAGCTGCGTGATATTTCTGATCTTCCTGGCTACTATCTCGTCGCCAGTGCTGATGATTATTATGTTAGAACCATTTCGTAGTCTTACGATGAAGTCTCCTGTCTTGCATTCGTGCCCGGTAGCCTCCGCTGCTGCCTTTGCCACTTGGTGTGTTTGCAAATCCTTGACTGTGAGTCCTCTCGGTCGGAGAACTACTTTTACGCCGTCCTTCGGGAGCGGCGGCAGTCTCCTCCTCTCGCCTCCTCCTTTCTCTGCTTCTTTCTGCGCAGCTGGTGCTCCCCTTGTAGTTTGCATTCCTTCCGAGAGAGGCTCCGGGGTCGTCTTCCCCGGGGTCCCTTGCATCTCCATTCTTTGTTGTTGCTTTCTCCGAACCTTTGGTCCTACGACTATCCAATCCAGTTCCATATCCTTGTTTTCGGAAACTTGCATGTTTCTTCCTACTGGGTCGCTGCTGTTATGCGTCGGTCTCGTCTCTCTCACGGAGCCCCCCCGGCTCTGCCGCCCGGGGTTCTCTTCGGTCGTGTCTTGGAAGTCTTCGTCCATATTTTCTGGCATTTCTGGCATAAAGCTATTCAAGCCTGTCATTGTGGGCTGTCTGTCGCTAGGGGTGTTCATCTGGAACTTCTCTCCGGTCTTTGCCCCCATCTCGTTGAGGCCGGGGAGGCCGCGGAGCACCGTACTCGTGTTAGGCCTAGCTAGGCCTACTGTCGCGCCGACCACGTGGGAAGTTCAAGAACCGATAAAAATCGAAATGTCGGACCCACCAGCTCGTATATCTTCGGCCCTCGTGGTCCTCTTCGTTATTGGCGTCGATTCCACCCCAAAAGAAGGCAGTCCAAACGGGTTAGGCGGGTCAAGGAAAAATCTGCAGTCATGATATTTAATGAAGAGGGCGGCGAGCATAGAATACAGGAGTTCGTGCTAAAAGTAGTGAATGAGTAAAAGTATCTTGGGGTGTGGATAAATAACAGTGTTGAGTATCTGACAGAGCATGAAAAATATGTAATGAATAAAGCTAGTAGGAATGCAGCTGTCATGAAAAATAGGGCACTGTGGAATTACAATAGGTATGAGGTGGTAAGAGGGATCTGGAAAGGGGTGATGGTCCCTAGCCTGACCTTCGGTAATGCGGTCCTGTGTATGAGGCCAGATGTTCAAGCAAGGCTGGAAATTAGGCAACGGGGAGTAGGGAGGTTAGCTTTGGGAGCACATGGCAATACACCAAATCAGGGGGTACAGGGTGATATGGGATGGGCGTCTTTCGAGACCAGAGAGGCTAGCAGTAAGATAGCATTTGAGGAACGATTGAGAAAGATGGAGGAAAAGCGGTGGGCTAGGAAAGTTTTCAGATACCTGTATATAAAGAATGTTGACACGAAATGGAGAAAGCGAACTAGAAAATTGACAAGCAAATATCTGGACAGCAGTAAGGAAGCAAATCAGCAATTATCGGTTAAGAAAAAGGTTAAAGAAACAGAGAGAGCTTTGTGGAAAACAGGGATGCTGACGAAATCGGCACTGGAAACATACCGGACCTTTAAACAGGAAATTGCCAAAGAAAATATCTATGATAATTGTAGCGGAAGTTCTTTGTTGTTTGAGGCCAGGACTGGAGTTTTGCGGACTAAGACGTATAGAGTCAGGTACCAGGAGATAGACACTTTGTGCATTGCGTGCGGAGAGGAGGAGGAAACGGCTGAACACTTGATACTTTTCTGTAAAGGGCTTCACCCTACAGTGGAAGGCAGCGGGGCTGACTTACCCAAGGCATTGGGGTTTAGGGATAGTGAAGGAAAAGTGGACTTTAAGAGGTTAGAAGTAACCAAGCGAAGGTTATCTGATTAGTGGCTAAAAGCAAGACAGGAGTAAAATTTCACAAGACATGGCTAGGTGGCTTGAGCCACCGCCCGATGTAAAGGTTTCAGCCGTATCCATCCATCCATCCTATTGTGCACAAAAAGGCTCTCGGAGCAACGCTATCTACGCGGACGACGCGGAAATGTTTTGCGATCGCGCGAAACACGATCATTACCGTTTAACATGTTTATGAGTGATGTGTGCAGCCCAGGATTTCTGCGGAACGCTTGTGCTTGTGTCAACCGTCGCCGATCAAAGTTTGTGACCGAAACACTCGAGGCACGATCGTGGTTCGCGGCCGGCTACTTACGGGCCGGTCGAGATCAGAATGTCCAACAATTCAGACAACAAACTGCAGGATGCGGCGCCTGAAGTTTCAACGCCCGGTAATCGTTGGACACCTTAACGGCGTTCTTTAAACAGTGCATGCTGATGCCACGTATGAAATGGCTTGTGATGCTCCCGAACGCGTTCTTTTGAAGGAGCGTCATTACGGAGCGACTATAGCATCACTTATGTAGCAGATTACAAGCCAGATTTAAAGCTCCTTGGATAATCAGTTAAATTACTGCATGCATTTTTGTGTGTGTGGCTGTGCCAAATTTGGCATTTCGGACAAGTCTCTGCGTTGGGCGCGTGCATCTTGAGAAACTAGAAAGCGTATCGGGGCCGACTGCAGGCGTTTTAACGTAGTTTGTCGAGATTAACGTAGACAAGTCTTGATCGGCCAGCCCGGTTCGCCATATCACTGAGGATTCCCCTAAACATTTGACCAACCGACCACTACTAAACGCTGCGGTTTTTGTTGTGCGCCTCATGGTGCGCTGTGCTGAGCAGTCATGTATTTACAGGCGATGCTGAGCCTGGTGATCCAGTCCCAAGCACGCTGAAAAGGAGGTCAGAAACGCCGGACCCTTGCCTCAGTAGCCCTGGCTTGGACAGTGCGCCGCTTGTGATCTGTGAGCCAGAGACGGTGGCAACGACATCAGTGGAGTGTGGTTCGGAACCGCCACCAGATGCAGAGTATGTGTGTATCCCGTCGTCCGATGGCGAATACCACCTGGAAGAGGTTCAGCCCACGGTTCCCGATGATAGAGAAGAACGCAATGTCGCCCCTCTGGCGGACCCGACTCCGATGGATGCTGCTGTTGCCCCTGCTGAGGCCAGCGGCGAAGGCGCGACGTCCGCTGGCCTACGACGTAAGCGTCCCAGGGAGGAGCGCAAAGGCAAGAAGAAGTGCAAAAAACCAAGGTTCACTCAAGTGCAAGAGCCCTATGAGACAGATCTAGATCGTTTTCTGGAAGACACTGCGGAGAAGAACAATCTCACCGTGACAAATGTCAAGAACATCATACGGGTCTGGCACTTTTATGTCTTATCATAGAGTGACTGAAGAAAGTAATGTTTCTAACGAGATTTTTTAAACGAGAAGATGGCGGTGTGTTAGTTGTTGGCTTTGATATTACTTATTGACTACTTTGTTGGTTGCGATACAGTGACATTGACTGTAGTGATCAGTTCAAAATGAACAGGCCTGAGCCATTGTGTTCGGGGTGTTGCTTGATCGCTCCTTCAACATCGCTTTCTCGAGCGCAGATAAGTGATCTAATGCATTTCAGGAAACGCAAGAGAAGATGCAACACAGATGGCCGAGGTGAAGAAAGAAAGTGCCTTTGCACCTTGTCTTTGGCCATGTTTTCTTGAGTAGTTTCTGAAATGCGTTCTTTATCAGTTAATGTACTTGTTTTATGTTTTTAAGTGTCTTGAACTTATGAAGCATAGCAATTCAGGGTACAAACTTTTATTCAACTGTCTGTAAACCTTGTTTCGATTAGAGCGTGATGCTGGACATGCAAGGCAAGGAAGGTTTGGTTTTTTTGAAGTGGAGCTTCTCTTTCGTTATAGAATGCTTTCCTGCCTGCTACTCAGATCCATATTTTTGTTTTGTTTTGTTTTTTAGGATACTTGAGATTTCTTCAGAGAAGGTTGGTCAGGGTACGCTTATATTGAGCTCACCAATTGTTGTGCAACACCTAACACACAGAGAATTTTATTTTCAGAAAATACGGAGTAAGCAGTTAGCTAGTAGTGCAAGGCCAGTGTTAAAGGCAGCCTGGATCAGCACGTAAAACCTAAGCAGTGCTGCAACAGCATTTCTGCTGTCAGCAAAGATGTGTGTAGTCTTTTGTTGGGGCGGATCAAATGCTCTTTCGACATGGCAACACTAGCCCCCCCGCCCCCCCCCCCCCATATTTTTTGGAAGGGAGTATATAAAGATTGTGAGTATTAATGCTGCGAATTAGGCGTGCTGGTACATACTTAGAAATAATGGTGGCAGCACAGAAAAGGGGACAATGGCTAATCCTTGTCTATTCTCTGTCCGTTGTCTCCTTGTTTGCGCTGCTGTCATTATTTCTAAATGTGAGCATTACTTAACTCGTTTCGCCTCCTGGTTTCGAAGCATTTGACAGTACGAAATTTTCTTCCACTCCTATTAGACAAAGACTTGCTAACTACACAACATGAGCACCATACTCAAAATAGCAGCTGCTAGATTTTGCTTCACAGCACACAGCTTTCATGCTGCACACATTGTTTATGTTTTCTATTCATGGCGGATGGCTGTCAACATAGTCTGTGAATTCCCACAACAATTGTGTCTGATCGGGTATGTTGCCAGTTGTTGCATGCAAGTTTTTGGTGAGGTGCTGTTAGCTTCATTGGAGGTGTTACGAGCTAAACTGGGTGTAGAACAATTAGTAGCACCACTCTGATCGGATGCTCTGATGCCACAGTAAAAAAACTGTGCACATTGCTTCTTGCATTACTCTAGGTGCATGGTGACAATGCTAATGAAGGTGATACATTCAGGCTCATGATGTTCTTTTTTTTGCTACGAAATATTTAGGGGGCGGGGACATGTTATGGTGTACTATATGCTGCCCTGGACGAGATCTGCTGCAGGCATGCTTTTATGAGCGGGATTTGTGCTTTGATGTGCACATCATATGCTATATAAATAGTTGGGCAGTTGAATCCAATTCACTGAATTCAGTTTAGTGGAATAATCAGCCCAATCAATTCCACTCATTTGAATTAAATTTGATCACTTGGACGGAATTTATTTCATTTGGGCTGACGCACCAACACCAGTGCACAAAAAGCATGAACAAAAATGTGTCGATGCAGCTATTAAAGACATTAAAACGGAATAAATTAGTTTCCTTTCGTACATGAACAAAACAAAAAAAATTCAGGCACATGGTGTAGCTTTATGCTACATGGTATGTACAGCTGACTGAGTTGTTATTGCTTCATTTCAGAGGGTGGTGTCAAACACTCGCGTCCTTGCCATGCTACAAAACACCATGCTGTCTCATGTTGCGGCTGAAGAAACAGGATCTGACTTGAGCTCTTTACCTTACGAACCGAAGTTTACAAGAGCCAAGGCGAGAGAGATCATGGAAAAGCAGCCTCATGTAAGTGGATAGTCAGCTACAAGTGCAAAGAATTGCTAACGTCAGAATGGAAAATGCCAAAAAGTTCTTTTTGTTGCACCCCTTCTAACTGTCAAGCATAGCTTCATTCTTTCCTCTGCGCCCCTTTTCCCCCATGATCCTTGGGCCAACCTGCTATTGGTGTGCATTGGGAGCACACGCTCGTGATATCAGCAGAAAGCATGCAGTAGCAGCAATGTCTGTGGCTTTGTTTATGTAGCACTGAAAACCCTGCCATATTGAATAACTTCCATTGTACGCGCGTGTGTGTGGTGTGCGTGTGTGTGTTTAATGCTAAATTTATTTTAGTGCTTCTGCCTCAAAAATACAAGAAATATTGCTAGGACTAAATTTAATCTTGCAGTGAAATTAATTTCCTAGTTAAAAATTAGTTGAACCGTTGTGTTACCACACCGAGCTTATTTCTTAGTGTGACAGCCACTCGTCTAGTGACCAACACTGGGGGTGACAAGGCTTGTGGCAGTTTGAACACTTTTTTCTGACAAAAATCAAGGGTATATGTACTTTCTCTGTCTTGTGTAGAGTTCTTTGTAAGCACTGCTTGTAGGCATGCCATTTGCATCTCCATAGCAACTGCCCAAAACAATGATGTGCTTTCTAACATTTTCGTCGGCACAGCTCCTGTGGCAAGTGTCTCCAATGAAGCTGTCTGCACCGAGCGGCTCACAGCAACTTCTGCAGCAGGAGTTCCCTGATGAGAGCAGTTCCGATGAAGAATACCACCCTGCGTCAGAAGAGGTGCGTACCTGCTACAGCAGTATGGCGTAGCATATTGCTGACTTTTCACACTGTTACCAGGAACTGTGAATTCGCAAACACAGTTTACCTCGGACATGATTAACATTTTCCTGTCTACGCCTATTCCCATCGACAGCCTGCTATCGATTGCTTCAAATTCTTATTTTCCTTTTTTCTAAGCACTCCTGGACAGCTAGCATCATCCAGTGGGTAGTAGAGCAACTATTTTTCAGTTTTGCTTTTCTGTTTCCTTTTTTCTGCTGTGGGGTGTTTTTTAAAACCCGTCCGGCATCCCCTCCGGAGTCAGGTGATGAGCGCTCGTAGTTTCCATGATTGGCAGCCGTGGTGCACGCTGCTGCTCCGTGGAAATGGTGCTACGTTTTTACCAATTCTGATGCATCTGTGCTCAAGTTTTTGAATGGCCGCAGCACAGTGTCATAGAATAAAACTTCGTGTCCACATCCTGTGGACCCCAAGGTTCCCCTGTTGTTCTTCCTGGAGATTCACCTCAGGGTCTCCAGTGCAAGCCCCTAAGAGTAGAGATATACAGAAAGTGTAAAATGTGCTACAAGGAACGATAAGACTAGCAGAAAAAATGTTTTGCTGTGAGACATATGCGGCCAGTCTATGTTTCACATCATCAAAGAGCTGTTTTGCACAGTGGCATGATACTCATTAGGGCTAATGTTTTCTCATACACGGACTTACATTTTTATGCGCCGGGTTTTAAAAATTCCTTTGCGCAAAATATTGGCCTAATCGAGAGCAAACTCCGCTCACAAGATAGAATATTGTTGCCTAAGTTGTTCGAGGTCTAAATAAACATTGGTACGTGCCTCTATTTGGTGGAATTAGCAAGAAACTGTTTTCGGCTATGAGCACAGTTTTTGCAGATGCGAGCTAAGCAGCCAGTCTCAGAGGCTGTGCCATCTGTCGGATGGCGAGGCAAACGACGTCCCCGCTCAGTGGGTGGGAGAGAAGCGCGCTCTCTTCGAAGATGGGGTTCGTCTGCCAGTCGGAATGAGTGTCACAAGGAACACCACTGCTTCTACTATTAAACACCGCAGTGAAAATGTGACACCAACTGCACTGCTCACACTAATAACTGATAAGTCGTCGCTTGTGAGTTGCTTTGCTGCAGTTTTGCTGACATACCTGTTAGGCTTTTGTAATCAAATTTTGTTAAGGGAGCATGTGCTGTAAACCATCCTAGCAGCGTGACCCTTCTTGATACATTCAGGGGAAACACACCACGTCGTTGTCAGGCTTTGACTGACACTTGGAATTGCAATGCAACAGGCATTATTGAATGGCAACTGGCAGTGCTAGACGTGGAATTGATTGAATACCAGGTTGAGGTTATCAGTGGTTGTGAACATCTGTATATTGTATCTACCAGCTATGTATTGAGGGTAGCACTTGTAATTTACCTCCTTTTTATTTCCTACTGATTTACAACTACGTGTGTTTGGGCAAACACTCGAGTTCTTCGAATTCTTTTTTTAGTCGTGACTGGAGGCTCCATCGTGCCAGTTTAAATTAGACAGCAGTGCATGTAGCATTCTGTCATTTTGTACTTCTTGGTAGTGCAGCTGTTAGCTGCGCAGGTTTCTTTTTCTATTCACAAGTGATGGTGCCTTTTGCAGAGTGAGGATGAAACTGAACCACCATCCTCAGTGGCGACGACTGTTCCACCATCACCACCTGCCTCGGACGCAGCATTGGAGAGCCCCGAAAAGCAAGAACCCAGTGATGCAGCAGCTGCTAGTTCTGCGGATGCAGAAAAGGCAAGCATCATTTATGAGGGGATAAAGGAGTGTCATAACAATTTCTCTGGTGTGGCTCAAGATAAAATGCTCGCTACCATTTCAGCACGAACTGCATAGCGTTTTACTGTGGGCTTTATTAACATTGTCACTGTAGTAATGGGAATCGAATAGTGTTTGGGCATTGCAGGCAAATTAGGAAACTGAATCAAATGCAGCAGTAACTAGTTAGTGTCTGCATTAATAAAATTTAACAGTTTTCACAGTCGCCAAGCAATGGAGCTGGCAATTTTCATCTAGCTGGTGCCATGGGCGCTTTAGAGAGCAACAAGCACCTTCTTACCCACTGACTAGGCCACCAGAAATGTCTCAAGCACTGCAGACGTTCTACTACATGGCTCAGTGGCTATTTTGGTGTTGTTTGGGACGTTAAACCCCCATAAACTAAACTATTTTGGTGTTGCGCAGAGCAGCTCGAGAGCTTTTGATTAGCTGTACATCTCTGTGGAAGTCAGTTGGCTTTGTAACTGGTGTTGATACATGATTCCAATCTTGTATGCAAAAAGTCTGAACTCCAGGAACCAATTTTCAAAAGCTTACAGTCAGTGTTGCCACAAAACTGATCTGCCACCTAGGCACAGTTGCACAATTCTCTGTGTGCACTGGTAATGTTCAAGTCGACGTCATTTGCTTTTATTATTGTGACCGGCACAGGCATGAAGGTGGGTCCCAGAGAAGCAATACAAGTCAGAACTGCATTGTTTAATACTAAATTTCTGTTAGAGTTAACTGTCGTTCCAGCTAAACCCAAGTTGTCCCGGCTAATTCTTGCGGCTAGTCCACTCTAGTTCATTGCCATTGCTGTGTTGTGTGTAACGAATACAGCACTTTAGCCGCCATGGTGGCTCAGTGGTTACGGCGCTCGGCTGCTGACCCGAAAGACTCAGGTTCGATCCCTGCGACGGCAGTCAAATTTTGATGGAGGCAAAATTCTAGATGCCTGTGTACTGTGCGATGTCAGTGCACATGAAAGAACCCCAGATGGTCGAAATTATCCAGAGCCCTCGACTACGGCATCCGTCATAGCCTGACATGCTTTGGGACGTAAAACCCCCATAAACCAAACCAAACCAAACTGAATGCAGCACTTTCCTTGTGACGCCTCATGGTGCAGCTATGCAGCCATTGCACTGTGGATAGACCTGCCTCAATCATTCTTTTCCTGTATTTTTATTTAATGTGAACTGCCAGTATTGCATGACAGCTGTGGTAAACTGAAAGTCGTGTGTCAAACAGTTTTCTAAATCATGAGAACAAAAAGTAAAATGTATTCCCCAAAGGAAAGGGAAAGGGAAAAGAGTTCTTTTACATCACAGTTTGTTTTTTCAGTAGAGGTTAATTTTAATTGAACTTTAAACTTTACTTTGAGCTGAGGTGCGGCACCATGAGGAAGGCTGGTTCAGGAGCCCTAGTGCACTCGTCATGTATCATGCAGCAGCTTCTCAGATCATTGTTTGGATTTCTTGGCTTTTAGGTAAGCCAAAACCACGATCCTTATGGAACAATTTCCTCTGTTGGGAAAAAGCCAGGCAGAGGTCATGTTGCTGAATGGTCGCTGTTTCTTTAGAAATGCTTCAAAGTGGCTTATAAAGAGGTTACTTTGAAATTTGAACCAGTACCAACTGAAAGCCTAATGGTTTTATACGAACATTTCGCCAGATTTATGTCTTGGCTTATATGTTTTAAATTGTTCAAAAAGCCTAACAGCGCCTGTTTGATGATTATTGAGACATTGAGATTATTACTGTATTTACATGTTTTATTTTAGTCGTGGATTGAAGAAGCCCTTATTAAAATAGTTCAGTTTCACTAACCTGTGTTGCTGTGTTGCTCAGCAAATTAGTTGCCAGACTTGACTATTACTTTTTAGATAATATATGGCATTTTTCCTGTAGCCTGCAGCTGATGTTCTTGTATAAGTACTTTGTTTGTAGCTGTTGTTTTACCTCTCTTTAATTCAGCTGTCACAAATATTTTCAAGAACACAGCCATCTATTAGCAGGGCACCTTCTCGCAGTCCCCTTTGGTTTTCATGGGGAAAGGAAAACAGTCCTCTTTCTAGCAAGAATAGCAAGAGTATTTTTCTCAACATGTGGGCTTCTATGTCTAGTTTAGCTATTATTAGTTCCATTCACTTGTAGTTGGCATGTTCCTGCTTTTAGGAAAGCGGCATTGCAGAAAGAACTCGGTCAAAACTTCCACTCCGCGATACACCTCTTGAATGCATTGAAGCCCAATTCATCGCTCCAGACATCACCACTGACATGTATGACACTGAGTGTGATGACGAAGAGTGGAAGGAGTTCCTCTTCTCACTCATCAAGCCTTTTGGTAAGCGCGTTAGATTTTATCGCTTTTCACTAGGTCCTCAGTCCTCCCACACCGAAATTAGTGGGTGTCTGACAGAATTGTTTAGAAGACATCTTTGGCTTGTGCACTGCTAGAAGGCTTAATGTCTTTTTGAGGTTGGGAAGTTACTGCGTACAGTGTGATTATCTGAGAAGGAAAAAAATAAATGTGGGTGTTTATATGTAGATTACAGCTTTGTTGTATGAAGAATACATGCATAATTGTAAAATAGAGCAGGCCAGTATTTTTTATTTCTCTTCACTAGCAAATTCAGGCAACCTGGACATAGCTAGTTGAGGTCAGTGTTCATAGCTGTGCCCGAAACTAGTATTCAGGAGACATCAGTCCCCATTTTACTTTCCGTTCTAAAGGAGCAAAGAGAGTGCCAAAATCACGAGACTAATTCTTCAGTGTCATTTGCCAGGAGTGTAGTTTTGTGGTGACAACGTTGCACATGAAGGGATGCATACAACAAGGAAATTTAAGTTCTCATTTCAGCCAATAAACAAAAAAGTTGAAAGCTATTATGCTCCATCTAAGCGCTTGAAGAAATGTACTGTATTGGTTTGTAATCTTTCAATCTATAACTGGAAACTTTGTGATGGTGCAGCACAAGTGTAGCGCATGTTTGGTTTTTGCAGAGCAAGAGGACAACCATGAAGATGACGTTGAAGATCCTGAGTATACCATTCAGGAGGAAGAAGATGAGAATGACGACTCATGGGACATTCGCAATGACCAAGCCGTCAAGATACCACGTAGGCTTTATTTTTCCTTCTCTGGCAGTCTTCTACTCTCTGTAAGTGCTGCGCGATGTCACAAATGGATGTTGCTAGTAATCTGCACATACATTATGCTTGTGATCCAAGCGGTTCACTTTAATTCATGCTGCAGTCACTTGTCAAGTAATTTTTTCTTCTTTTAACTTTACTGATATGGTTTGAAAGCTTTAATTTTGAATGGGTAATGTTTCGCGGTCTAATTCTCTCCCAGTTCACCTACTCACTTTGCCCACAAAGAGGAAAAACAATATTAAGACCTCATAGGGCATATAAAACGTCTGTGTAACTTCTGCCCTCAAAATCATGATGGCTTGTTTTTTAGTTTGTTTCTCATGAGGGTTCATTATGAACATTCTAAAGTGACAACTATCTTGAACTTCCGATGTTCATGACAAACTCTCGGAATAACGGTGGTGGCTGTACGTGAGCATTCGTGGCCGTCTTTTTCTTCAGAGAAAGAGGTGAATGAACTGATGACTGAGCTCATGCAAGTAGCAACACGGGAGCTTTTGGACAATGAAGAAGAAGACGAAGCTCCATTGGGTCAAATCAAGTAAGCATAAGTCCCTTGTTCAGTCCTGCACAGGTGCCATGAACTGTAATTGTTTTGTTGCTGTCAAATGTGTCCCACTCCGTCATTCATGTCATGTCTTTCCTTTTTTTGCTGACACGTTGGTATGTATATACTTGAGTATAACTTCATTTCTCTTTGTGTGGGTCAAGGCTGTTATTTTAAAAAAAAACTGCAGTGTAAAACATGGCAAAAGACAGGGACACAGGACCAGGGTTCACTTACAAATAAAATTTGATTGCAAGAACAGGAGCGTGCAAGAACGGACTCTTCAAGCAAAGAAGTAGATTTCTGGAGTTAAAAGGATGTTTTCTTCAGCATGGTGTTGTTTCCAGTGGTGCGCATAAAAAACAGGTGAGATGTGCAGGCCACACGTTAGCCAGGGTTCTCTTGGCCAGTTATCCCTTGCAGTAATAAACTCAAAACTGTTAACATCATTATCAGTATCAAGAACGTGTTAGCAGTGTAGTTAAGAAACATTTTAACTTTATTAGAGTTAGTAGAGTGGAGAGCTGGGCGAGTCGGTACATGATTGAAGAAGGAAACCAGCGCAAAAGACGAAGACACAGGAACAAGGAACACAGGACACCGCTGGACTATCGACTGTATTTATTTCAGAAACGATCACATTTATACCCTTCAGTTATCAAGCAAGCTTGCGCACACATGACAGATTAACAAGACAAGGTAAATAGCAGCATCACATACAACCGCGTGAGTTCATAAATCTAATTTCTTTATCAAATAGACTAACCGTCGTGTCACTTACACATAGATGTCTTTGATTAACGATATGGTATGCCTCTAGAATTTCACGTTGGCTCTTAGTTTTACCGCGTCCGAAAATCGTAGTCTTCTTGAAGAGCGGAATGCATTTGTGCTTTCTGCAATGTTTTGGCAAATTCGCCCCGTCATCTGTGGAAAGCAATCTTTCATGTTCTCTGAGCCGGGTGTTAAGACAGCGGCCAGTCTGCCCGATGTACACATTCCCGCAGGATAAAGGTAAGCAGTACACTACCTGGGTGGCACAGGTGACATATTTGAATTCGTGCTTGATCGTGCACTTTGAAGTTAGGCCCCTCTTTGGGGATCAGTGGCTTGTAGGGAACCATCAGTTGTGGCCATAGCAGGTTTTAGTTTTTTGAAAATGAGATTCTCATCAGTGCTGGAGTGCAAGGAATTCTAGCTCTCTGGGTGTGGAAAACTGACACCAGCTAGCCACAGCAACTACGCTTGCCACACCCACAGGCACATATCGCATGGTGGTGTGGCACACATGCTGGCACACACATGGCACACACACAACCACTTGGAATTCTATTTGTTTTGCTGATAATGCAATAGATGGCTCATCCACGCATCTGCTGCCCATACATGCACTCTCAAAAGTGCCTACAATTACTCCTTTAAGCTGATTTCTGTAAATATATAGAATAAAAATAAGCTATAAAAAAAGTATGAAGAAGCTTGCAAGAAAAATTGTTAAAGCTTTTGAGGCTGCATTGTATAGACGGTGGGTGCGGTAAGCAGCCCTTAATATTATTATCACTAAAAGAAGCAGAATTCTTTAAATTGGTGGCATGTAGCTGAAATGACAAGTTGTTATCGATGTCCCTGTGACATTTTCTTGCTGCTTCTTTCTGCAAAAGTCGATGGGTTAATAATCTCCTAATCTTGCAATAAAATTTTAGTTTGGAGTGAGTGTGGTTGTGCATCATGTTTTTTTTTTTATCGTGGATTACCAACTAGTCTAGATCTATTCTCCTGTTGAGCTGTTGTGACTGGCCTTCTCTAGAGAACAGTCCTCATTTTGCAAAAACTGCTTTCAGACTAAATATGCTTAGAAATGCAACATTATCTGCAGAGTGCATCAATAGAGTTTTGATCTCATTTTTTCTGTTGTACTTTCTTTCTTTCTTTATTGCTCACATATTTAACAACAGATATTAGATCTGAGCTTGTTTGTTGTGGAAACACTTCTGGCATAGGCAAGGACAAACAACTCTCTTGCTGCCAGTGTGATGCCGTGAACTGCCAACCAGCTTGGACATCCATTTTTGCAAACTTCATTTCTCACCATGCCACATGCCACTATGTGCGGGCTACACGACTGGCTTGCATTGGTCCGGTACACTTTTGGCCTGTACCACATGTTATGTGCTCTGTGTGTGCAGCAGGCTCACGCCAGCAAAAGGAAGTACCAGCATCGCCACAATTGGCTCTGCGGATCAGTCCGAAGCAGAGATTTTCTTGGAGGCAACCGAGAGTGTGCAGGACGAGATCCTCGCCCAGCCCACACCTCGCCAGATACAGCAGCTGGAGGAGCAGATGAGAATGGTGATGCTGCGTATTGTTCGCCGGGGAGGGGGGTATGGGATGAAAGGCTGGGTATTTTTTAAATGCGCTGGAGATAAGGTGGCAAAAGTGCTGCAAGTTGCATTTCACTTTGTCCTGAGACATTTCTCTCAACTGAGCTCAACGTGTCGTCTAATGCCTGTTATTTTCTAATGTTGCCGGAGTAGTACTAACATGGATGAACAGCTTCTGTACATTTTGCTTTCCAGCATGTCCAGCTTTTGGCCCAGATGTGCGTGCTGTGCAGCAATAGCGAGCACTTGACCAGCAATTTCGAAATGGCCCAGACACTTTTGGTAAGTGGGTGAATTTGCTCATTGGAACCACTTTAAGAAGAAGCAGAGTAGAGTTCATCTGCGCCAGCAGTTGCCCATTTCGAAACTTTCATAATAAAAAATGGGCCAGCCAGAAGCTGGAGACTAGTATAGTACTTTTTCTCGATGACTGAACACGTATGGGCAGACTTCTTGGCTGCTGGCATCATTGCATCCTTGATCTTTGCCGCACTGTTGCATAAACTGATGACCTCGACCTGCCGGTATAGTTGGGCCAGATCTTGTGCATGCACACTCTGAGTTTCAGGCTGTGTAGTTACTGTTCTCAGTATCTCACTTTTGATGCGAAAGCATTATATGTCCCAATAGCACAAAAGCAGGCATCTGTCGCCGTCCATGGCACAAAATTCCTCATTGATGTCACCATGCTCTCTCATGACGTCAGCAGTAGACCATAAGATAGTGACGTCTACAGCAAAGAAGAAAAAATAAAATTTCTTCTGGAGGTGCAGTAAATTGAACGAAGGACCTTCAGATTGAGAGGCAGGTATACAACCCAGAGGCCACAAAACCGTGTTACTTCTTGGCAAATAAAGGTGAGTCTAGTATATGCGTTTCCTTATGACTGTATGCTAATGAGTAGGTGTGTCATTAGAGAGGAAAGAATCTTTAATGATCCTCACAACAGAGCTCGCAATGAGACAATGCTTTCGCGTTCAAAGCATGTTAGCAGTCTTAAGTGCCCTCCGTATCTTGTTCATAGTGCTTTCAGACAGCATAGTGTTTGGTTTGCAAAGGCGATGCTTTGGAGCCTCATGTATAGCTTTTAATGCTTTTGAAAATACCATGTGAGCATAAAACAGTGGATTTGTTAGCAGCAAAGGATATAGTACTAGTGCGTTCCAGCACTATCATCTGGTTTTCATCTGCTTGATAGCAGGGTTGAGTCAGAGAGAGTGGTAAAGATGAGATTATTTACTAAACTGTCCGGTGCCCATGTCTGGTGACCTGTGTGCAGCGAGAACTGGCGCGCTTTGCGTCACGGCCGATGTCGCCTCCTGAGAGGCAATCGCTGTTCATGGCGTGCAACCTGCGGCCAGCCGTGCAAATGTTGGACAGCATGCCTCATCGAGGCTCTGGAGGAACTCCGGTCAAGATGAGCACCCGTGTGCTCCGTCGAAACAGGCTGAAGAACCAGGGTCAGTCATGTCTGGTATTTGTACCATTGTAACTGTGCCACTATCTGTTTAGAAGATATTGTCTGCGGTTAGTAGTGTCCGTGGTTAAGTATTGTCTATGGTGAGTCAAACCTCGGCCACAGCAGACACGTTTCGACGGAGACAAAGTACAAAAACAGCTGCGTGCTGTGCGGTGCCACTGCACATTGCAGTAACTAATTGGTAAACATTAGTCCAGAGTCCTCCACTGTAAAACTTGTTATAGTCCAAGCAAAGCTTCAGGACATTAAACCTACTTCCTATTATGTATTGCTGCTGCTGCATACTTATCTTAATATTTTAACAAAAAAAGTACAATTTTTAGTTGCTGATTATTTTGTAATGAAGGTGCAGATATAACTGTGGTGATTTCTTATTTCAGCTAACTTTGTTAAGAATAGATCTGATTGTAGCTGCTTGCCATTTCCTTATATTTTCCTGCTTCAGACCCTCGAATCTTCATGTGTCTTGACTAAGTAGAGATTTTAGATAGCTTCAGCTTGTAAAGCTTAAATATTTCATTGGCTTCTCTTGTGGTCTTGGAGCAAAAACAAGAACTGGCGAACCGGTTTTGTATAGAGCCCTCTCTTCCCACTTGTCCACAGTGCCAAGTCATGCAAGAGACATACTGCTTGACAGCCCAGTGTTCATGTACCCACACTTGCTGCCCTTGAGTCGTATGTACAGCCCACTGCATGACCCGTTGAAAAAGGTCATCTTCTTCCCTTCCGAGGACCAGTTGAGTAATTTTTCTCCACTTGATTGCATTCAAGATGTAAATCCCACAAGTTCTTTTACATCCTGCATAATACATCTATAAACAAATATTGGTTGTAATGGATATGAACAGCAATAAGGCAGGCTTTTATTTACCAGTTTATCGATCCTTTTGTAATTTTCAGCACAGACAAAAGCTTTGCTTGGTCAGAATAAAGCAATGGGGAACAAGAACCGTTAGTGTAAACTGTCTTGGGAGGTTAATTTACTCAAGTGGTTAGCTTATCTTTAATGTACCATTTGTGCTTATATATTGCAGCTTCCGTGAGATAGCAAGATTAAGAGACTCTTAATTCTGCATCCATTCTTTTTCCATAGTCCTCTCCATGTGTTTTGCTCAAGTTGTTTGCAAATGCTTTTTTAACAGTGTTTCTTAATTAGCCAATAGTTGCTGTTTGACATCTGTACAATATCGTATATTCCTCCTTGTAAAACCTGACCACAGCTTACTATTGTTGAATAGGACCAAAAGTTTACACTGTGCATCAATATTACTGGTTTTGTTTTTCGAAGTCATGCTAATAGTATTTAATACAAAAACACCTCGTTAATTTGAAGTCACTGGGAGCATGGAAAATATTTGAATTAATCGAGTTTTAATCGGGACAAAAAAAAAATGGGACTCGGGCAAAAAAATTTACTTGTGGGAACGCGCTACCTGTAGTGGATGATCTTCATGATTACCATAGAGTGCCACGTTAAAGTCTATGCCCTAACTCTTAGCCCTCTCTGGCCACTCCCCGCTTCATCCTGCCACCGCACTTTGCTCTGTAGTTTACCGTGGGATGGCATCACAGCGCTCGTGCAACTCAAAACAGTATACGCGCAACGATACAATTACTAGGTTGGCAATCTGAAGCCACTGGAGATCAAAAGCGAAAAAAAACAGCGCTCCACCCTGCCCTCCACACTTACGTGAAGCCTGACCGACTAGCACCAAACCAAACTGGAAATTGTCCTGTAGTTTCGGATTCGCAACACACACCTCTGGAGTTTATCTGAAGTTTACTTTCACGCTACCTACCACTCTTCCGAGGAAGTGACCGCCAGCACGAACGAGTTGGATAAACGGTGCGCAGTTTGAATTTTCTTTAGCTGAACCAAATTGCATATGAATTAACGACTTTTTTTGCTGCCTAGAGCCTCTACATTTTGCCGGGAACAGGCACTAACACGTGGCACGTAGCACCCGTCGCTCATCCAAAACTCCCTTGAACTCTTCATATAGCTTGGCTCCGCACATAGGATCAACATCCCAATTTCGAACCGTCATTTTTCTGAGGAAAGGTCAACTTATATGTGACAGTACTTCAAGTAATCAGAGGTGCCGATAACCTAACCTTTCTAACCACTGCACTCCTCTCAAGGAAACCGCACAGGCCGGTGTTGTGCACAGTCAATTCGTCGCGAGTGTGGAGCAAGAATGGTCGCATCACAGGACAAACGCAGGCACGCGTTTGGCGGTCTGCAAGTCGTACCATAGACTGGTCTTTGTGCTGGGAGTACTGAGGCTGAGACTCTTCACATTTTTCAAAGTGCTAAATCACGATGGACTAAGAAAAAACAGACAGGGATGAGCGGTCATCCCTGTCTGTTCTTTCTTTGTCCATGTTGTTTTAACAGTTTGAAAAATGTCATACTTGCACTAGCTAGCCCGATCCGCCACACTTCTTGACTTTTCACAAATCAAACATCGGCATTGCTCTTCGGCGCCGCCTCACAGTTCCGAATGGCCGCTGCTTCACAGGTTTGCAGCGAAATTCGGATGGGACATTCCGTATAGCACCCCAGATTTTCAAATTAACCAGGCTGGTGTAGGCCGCCACTTCGAATTATCCGGTCAGATGTTCATTAGAAATTACAAGACCGCAGAAATCCTTTGAATTGACCGGGATTTCAAATTAACTCGAGTTCAAATTATCGAGGTTTTACTGTATATATGCTTGACATTGAGCTGACTTGATAATAATTATGTGGTAAGCCACTCAAGTTGCGAATACAGCTCAGACCATTTATAACGTAACCGCTTATAATGTGGGACCGCATTATATGCGGCTTTTTGTGACAACCACTTCGCTTCCCATACAGTTCAATGTATTGGTGTACTGCTTAATACGCGGCAGTGCGTAACCGGAGACCACGTACAGTGCGGTTTCTGGAAAGCCTGGCGGCCCATGTACCGGCGTGGGCCTGTGAGCGGGCACAAGGAGTTTGCTTGCGCAAGAAGGGGGCAACAGGAGGGACGGTGGAGCGTTGTCAGCGTGATTCAAGGCAAGGCAGAAGGCAGAAGACATTATAAAATAGGAGCTGCAAAAGCAGGCATTTTTCCTCTCATTCTCCGATGCGCCTTCGTTGGGCACACTGATTGGACAGAATTTTATGGCACGGCCAACAGCTGGAGTGGCTGCAAGTGCTGCTCATATCACGCGCACGTGCAGCAGCATCTTGTTACGCCTGAGCCCATGAGCGAGATAGGTGCCGTCGCGTTTAGCAAAAACTTGACAACGTAGGCAAGTCAGCTGACAACGTGAGCAAGCCTGCCAGCCTCAGCTGTCTTCAGTTCCGGTGGTGTCTGCTCTTCCGAAAGCCAGGAAACAGTAAGCTCTCAAAACCAACCAGAGCATTGTAAGGGACGCCGAGAGCAGTTTGAAAAAGGCTACGGTGGCAAGAAAGTACGGTGCCGCCGATGCTACTATGTCTGCCATTTGGAAGAACAGCTGCAGGAAGACTCCGCATCGCTTGCAAAGAAGTGGATTCGTGCGTCAAAGCATGGTCAAAGTACTAAGATGTCACCGCTTGGTTTGAATGGTTTCACAGGTCCGGGCCCAGAGCGTTCCTGCGAGTGGCTCGATATTGCAAGCCAAGGCCAGATGCCTTGCAAATATTGTGGGGCATTATGGTTTCAATTATTGAATGGTAGTATTCTGTGTTTTAACGACTGGCACAAGATAAGCTCGTCGTCATCGCCGACCCCGACAGCATTGTGTGTGAAGTAGCCGCCACAGATGAAGACATCGCGGCAGCGGTGCGCGGTCGCGATGAGCCTCTATTTGAGGATGAGCCCGTCGAGGTGAGTGAAAGTGCAGCAGAAGTTTCGTGCAAAGACACGCTCAACTGTTGCAACAAACTGCGCCTCTACTGCACTCGAAGAAACCACAGTGAGCAAGCGCTGAAGCGCCTCACTGTTTTTGAAGATAAAGTCATTAGCAACGCAGTTCAATCGCAGCGCCAGACTAAAATAACGTGGTTCTTTCATTCGCTATGACGCTTCGACAGAACGATCAAATAAACTTCTTTGTTGCCTATGAATGCAGTGTTGTGCGTCTGATGCGTTGTCAGGTGCACTTTGAAAGGTAGGGTGGCCGTTCTGCAAACGCGAATGCATGGAGAAGCTATGTTTTGGTTACAGTGCAGTACCGCTTATAATGCGGATTTTCCCGACTCACACGGTATGCGTTATAAGCGGTCTATGCTGTAATACTTGTTTCCTCAACTCTTTCAAGTTGCTAAAATTTTCAATCAAAATGTCATAAGATATAGCTGTGGTCACCCTTGCTTGTGAAGAGTACCAGCCATTCGTTGCCCTTGGGGCTATCAACTAAAAATTTTCGATGTTTGTAGTGCCATTGAGCACAGTGACAAATCCCATTCATCAATTAATACCCACATTTTGTCACAGCCTGCTAGCCCTGGGCTTGGAGCAGTTTGTGCCACCTAGATGCTGCTCCTTTTCAACTGCCTATCTGCGCCTCATCCGAACTTTTCTCCTGCCTGTGAAGACTGAAATCCAGATTAAGGTTCACGTGAAGAACATCATCTACAAGAAGGTTGGTGAAGAGAATGCTGTGAAGGTGCGAATTTCTACCCTTTATTTTCTGTTTAGTTCTTTCTCTGGCTAGTCACCTTTCTAGCTTGCCTGCTACTAATTTAAAATTCAGAAACTGCACTCATACTTAATCAGAACTTTTGTGTGCTTAAAGCAAGTCACAGTTGGTTACACAGACAAGGCACATTATAAACACCTTGCAGTGTCGCATGCAGAACAAGGAATTTGCAGTTTCGGTACATTGTAGCATCAGCACTGTCGCCATTTTTCTATTTTTTCTTTACTCGTTACTCGGGCTATGACGGGCACCCTAGTGAAGGGCTCCGGTTGCTGTGTTCTCATTTAAGTGTCGCTATCTCTTAATGTTTTTCACTACCTTGAAATTGTTTGCATTTTCTATGTTTGTGAAGAAAAAAGAAATTGATGCGTTGTGTGCTTCTTTAATTTTTGACTCTCATTTGTCCACTAAAGCATAGGCTAGACTAGTTGGTTAGGCATGTTTTTGAAGTGAACGGTGCAAAAGAAATGATGGGCAATCTGCCTCTTGCGCGAGTGATCTGCGCATGCACAAAACTCTAGTGGCACATGGTGAAACGATATGGACGCCATTACTCCACGCCGCTTCTATAGGAAATGCATGGGAAACCACCAAAACGGCGTTGGCACTGCGAATTCTTCGCATGCACTTAGCAGTGGCCAACATGAGATTGATGCCGAGCACTTCACAAAGAGCTGAACTGCAGTAAGAGCTCTCACGCGAGTTTGTTGTTCAGCAAAGCAATGCCAAGTAAGTGGCAGCAGCGGTTTAACAGTCCGGAACACTACTGTGCGCCGCTGACTTCCGTGCATGTTGTAGTTGCTGGTGTTGGTATCTGCTTATAGCTTTTGTTACGAGCTGCTTCGCAAATGGATCGTGAATTGGCTGAATAAATGTTTAAAGATATTACTCCATGAATAAATATCTACCTAGAAACAGTGCAATCTCTTCAAGAAATTAGCGGTGAGGGTTTCAACATGATAGCGAAAATGTTTATTTACATAGTTGCTTAGGAAAACCCACTCCATTGAGGTGGACAATGTTTTGACATTTACAGCAATTGAAGATTTGCTTCCTGGTGCAATAATGCTAGAAGTTATACAATCATATTGCTGGAAAATGCTTCAGAGCCTGTGCAGTTTACGAGATCGGCGCGGCTAGGAAGGCACAGACAGCATTCACTGCAGGCATGTGCTCTTACACTGAAGGATGGAAGGCACAGTTATTTGAGAGCACAAGTGTTTATTACACAGTAAACTGCATTACAGAACACTGCACTAATCCCCAGACCTCGGTACAACCCATAGCCCTACCGCAGCACCCGAAAGTGGGCCCGCAGATCCGCGTGTGCGCAAAGCAGACTACACACGCATTAGCAGCAGAGTTAAGGGTGCCTGCGGGCCACACAGCCAACCAAAGGGTTAACATTGTGTGCAACACAGCACAAGAGAGGATGGGGAAATGCACGGATCTCGCCCGGGCGACACAGGTCGCACGTCATTGGCTTATCACACGTCACCACTGGCAATGGCCGGCTGTGACGGAGAATCAGCCAAATCAGGCCCTCCCGAATCTGAAGCGTCAGCGCCACACAGGCGGGCAGCGGGACTCCATTTGGGCGTGGACTCAAGCATACATGCATAGCGCACGCGTTTTGCCACCCGCGTTCGTGTTCCCCTGGCAAAGGCCAGGGAATCGGGACGGATAACTACGCACCTTGCTGCTACCCGAGTTGGTGGCCGTCTCCCCATTCATTTCCCGCCTGTGACCTCTAGCCAAAGCAATGCTCAAATGTCACTTGAAGTGACCCACCAGGGACTCAAGGTTGAAGCAGTAAGAACAGAAAGGACGGTGATTTACAGCGTTTCTCGAAAGAGCTTGCGTTCGAATGGAGACAACCAGCGCAACCACCTGTTTTCCCTTCAGAGACCCCACGGGAGGGGGTAGCAGCGATAGCAGTGGCCACGTGCTCAGGTCATTCAAGAGATACAATCCCCACGCACTCAGTCCCTTTTAGTGCGCTACCATTTCTAGTGGCCATTCCCCGCATTTAGCCGTTGTGTGTTTGTTTGTCTGAAGCCTACTTCATGGCAGGCTGCCCACCGGGTTGTATTTGCCCAGATGTATGCATATCTGTACACCTAGAAACCTCCCACCAAATTATTAACAAACTGCCCACTGTTACAGGTGGCCATTCGTTTAATGATTGATCGTGAGAAGTTGCTCAGAAGAGCAGCATGGGTCTCACAAGCCCCACCGATGGCAGCACCTGCCATCGCAGGACAATGGTGCCTCACGTAACCACTGCGCCACTGAGGCAGGAGTTGCATAAGGACTCGCAGGGATCTATGAATGTAAAGTAGAGAACGACCAATTCCAAATATATGAGCGTTAACCCATTACTTCTATCCGAACAATGTCTATCCGTGAAAAATGGATCTGAACACGTGAACCGAAGTGAAAACTGAAGTGCGCCTAATTTGCTTCTACTCGGCGCACTTCAAATTAGGTGCACTTCAGTTTTCACCCCTTACCCTTGTCCTTTCTTACTATTGCTCCCCGTTTTCTATCCCTCTCCCTGTAGCTTATTATTTTTCATTCTTTTTAGGTTGCCCCCAACCTAACAGATGTCCTCTCCCTGTAACGGGTTGTGCCATTGGCGGTGTGGGCTGGGCAGCATTATTTTTCTTTCTTTTTTCTCTGCCCACACTAATATATGTCCTCTCCCTGTCCTTTTATTCCGCTAGTCACAGCTCAGGTGCTTCAGGTTTCAATGGCAGATGCCACGACTAGCGGCATCTTTTCCTTCCATTGTTATTTTATTAATAAATAGCCACTAACAACAACAATCTAATTTGCTTGTGGCCTAACTGCACAAATTGATCATCAATTTTTTTTCTTCCTGCAATGTGGCCAATATTTGATTTTCAATCTGTTTAGCAAGACTATGTTTGACAGCCACTTGCATTACACAAAATGTCCTATTTACTTTGCGCAAACAATATCGATGAGTGCTCTCGGCCTTGCCTTCAGCAATGCTCGGCAGTCGCCCTGCTGACCTCACATACCGTATTTACACGATTGTAAGTCAACCTAATTTTTTATTTGAAAATCCGAAGTGGGAGGTCGACTTACAATCGAAACGAAAACATCGCACTATAAGTAAAAGCGAGACAAACGAGATGCCAGGCATGCTACAGCGTGGTTGCATTTTTGCTGCGTGGCTCCGTCGCATCGCTCTTGGTGCTGGCCTTGAGCAGCCGCTGTGTCAACATGCAAAACTGGCATACCCTCCCCGCGCATGCGGGCGGCGGCCGATGGCAGCTGTCGATAAACAGCAAACTGGCACCTCACATTCCCCACACGTGGCTGCTGACTGCGGCTACTGATAAGCGGCGGCGGCGGCCCGATAACACAATCGCGTTCTAAGGGAAGCTCAAGCGTCCAACAAGTTTTCTTTTTACTTTCAAATGCACGCTCGGCGCTCAAGGGAGCGTTGATAGCTGATGGAAGGGCCGCTGTTCCAATCGAGGCGGCACCCCCACTCAGAACGGCAGCGGTGCCGAGGAGTGTGGATAGCCGAAGGAAGAGCCGACGCCATTCACGCATAGTTTCTCTTTGGCCCTGACGCATTTGACTACTGCCGGCCGCGTTTCACAAGTTTCTAATGTAGTGCTTCATGAGTTATCATTTGTGCTTCTGGTCAGGCATGCGACCAGCGCTCGTTCACGGCTACATTCAAGTTGGTTGCCATTTTTTACGCCGAAGAAACGAACAGCTGCGCGCCGGGCCGCAAGTTCGATGTCCGCAACGGGTGATACAGGTGTCAGCTGCAGCAAGGAAAATTTTCAGCTGTTCCACGCGATGTTGTGATGTGGCTGTTTGCGAAGTGCGGGATTTCGCTGGACGACGACGATAGAACGACGTGCTGTGGGACCGCAGCAGCGATCACGACGGCAGCGCTAGTGAGGACGATGGCGCAAGTGTGGACGAGTAGTCCAGTGACAAATACATTTTCGTTTAGGAATGTGCCCATGGGCACGCCTGAGCGCAGCAGCCGATAGCGGCTGGCGATAAACCGGAACCGCTGGATAAGGCATTCGTGTTCAACTATTCAAGGCCAAGCTTAAACAACCTCGGAAGTTTTTATATTTTTTGGAAATGTGATTTAGGGGGTCGACTTACAATCGTGTAAATGCATGTAAAATATCATCCTCTTTAAGTCACTTTTGACAAAACGACACCAGTGCGTCATTTCCTGTGTAGAAAATTGTTGAATAAGCTGTCCACAATCACTACACAAAAGATTCTTTTTTTTTTTTCCTAAATCAAGGCATAAGTACATCAAGACTTGTTGCATAAGTAAAAATACAGAAGGGGGTCCCATAGCTTATGGCTGTAGCAGGACCTTATTAGGCTTTTATATATATTGGGTGCTGATTAGGCTTGTATTCACCAGAAAACTGAGCTGGTTGCCTTCAGTTAAATTATACGAGTTGGAAAAATGTTTACTGCTGGCAAGTATCAAGGTTGGAACATGAAACGTCAACACTTGCTTCGGTCCATCCTAGCTTTTTTGGCATCGCTGGCCTGAACACCTGTCAAAAGTGCAGCGCCACTCACGTGCCAGTCGTGCTGACATCGTCGTTGAGAAGTCTGCCGATATCCTGTCGACCGACAACGCCGGTGTCGTGTCCGTGTACATGTCGCATCTCCCTATAGTCGGATACAGCTCAAGAATGAAGCGGCTTTTCCCTGTCAAAGTACCCCTTTCCAGCCAATGGCGTTGGCCGATTCTCATGAGCCTGCTAGCATGACAATGAAAGGAGCGGCACGATAATGCAAGGAGGGTACTATCTCCTTTCATCTGCCACTCCCTGCATTGCTACGCTACGAGGCTCATGAGAATCGGCCAATGCCATTGGCTGGAAGGGGGTACTTTGACAGGGAAAAGCCGCTTCATTCTTGAGTTGTATCCGACTATAGTAAAGTTGAACTTCCAAAAAAAAGCACAGTGATTCAGTCCATCTGCCTGCAGCGGCATCATTGAAGATGCAACTCCAGCCCTGCGATTTTGTTCTTTTATTTTATTTTTCTTTCTTTGTTTTTCGGGCTATTCTCGTCACTTACTTGCACAAAACGTGCATTCGTTAGTCAGTTGACCTGCGGTCATATTCCACTGCACATTGCACAACTCTTTTTCTTCTGTCGAGTTATACAATGTAGCCCATAGCGCAATGCTCTCTGAGCGTCGTCTGCTATGCTGCCGTCTAGTTTATCCTAGCGGCTCCCATGTGGCGGCACCATATACTCACTTAAAAGGTGGATTCTCTTTCTCATTCTCTTTCTCTCTCTTTCTCTCATTCTCATTCTCTTTCGTCATTTCTTAATACTATTCACCTCAAGGGCCTGGTTTCTTGTACGTATGCGTATGTATGCTTTTTATATTTTTGTGTGTGCATATCCTTTTCTGTGTTGTGTAAGGCGTTTTACTTGTCACGGAGGATTGCCGGTTGTTTAGGCATTGCTTCTTTGTCACCTCCCTTGAAAACTGCCTTATGTTTTCTGGGCAGAATTTGAGTTTTAGGATTCTTTTTGTTTATTATTATTGTTATCACTTTTTTTTCGCGAAATTTCAGTACTGGCATGTGCACAAGGTCGCTCCGCCACTGGTATGGGAACCGAACCCAATAGACGCACAGAACATGCTGCCTCCATGCAAGCGGCCACCAAATAAGCTTCCCCTGTGGATGGTTAGTACCCTCCTTTCCTGTCAAAGAATGGTGCTGAAGCACTTAATGGTGTTTGTAGTTACACAACAGCAGAGAGATCAGGGATATACGGTTACATTTTATGAAACGCATGGTGCAAAGTTTAGATTAAAGGTAAAAATAAATGGCAGTGTAGATGTTATCCACAGAGTGATCCTTAGAAGAGCAATAATATAGCATTTCAAGGCATACCATCTGATTAGTACAACTTTAAATGAAATATATGGATAGATTCACATTAGTATATGTTCACAATGCAGAGGATTGCCTAAGAGCATTGTCATGAGCAGTTGAAATGACACCACTGTTGTGGTCAGGAATTCCAGCAGAAAATATAAAGGTAATTAAATGATACTATTGCCGTTGCTGCTTATGTTGCCATATAACCTTTAGTTACCACTGTAGTTTTTTTTCAGGAATTCTTTAAATTAAGAAATTAGGCAGTTCATGTGCAGAAATCATGAGTAATGGTTCCGAAAATGCAAAAGGTATGTAAAGAGGGCTGGCGGTACCTGCGATAAACAAGTGCACCGTATCTGATGTGAAGCACTTTTTCTTTTCTTTTCGTTGTAGCATGCACCTTTTGCAATTTGTGATCTTAGCTGGGAATTTAGTGCCTGCAGTGTCTTTCATTGTTTTGTGTACTTGTGCAGCCTTGTCTGTTTTTGCAAACAACTACCAGGCATTCAGGACACGGTTAATCGGAGAGATATGAGAGAGGCTTTTGTCCTGCAGTGGGCATAATGAGGTTAATGATAATGATGATGACGCATTTCAGCTTGCTGTCTTATGACTAAAAATCTTCAACTGAATTTGATTCTTTCCACATCTTTATAGAAGTTCCTTAGGCAATCTAGACACTCAGTTGAGTTCCGGATTTCATGCAAAGCTGTCATATTTGCTTGTATTCATTGAATTTGCTGAGCGACCAAAGCCTACATATGCCCATACGCTTTGTCAGAACTCCGCAGCTCGTGCAACCCGCTCTCTTACCCACCTTCCTGCAGCAAATGCACCTCTCCTCGCGTCCCTCACGCCCTGCACGGCGATCGGCAGCTGCACCAGGAGGAATGCCCACAACTCCGCCACGAATCCAGCCAGCTGCCAGCCCGCTTTCGGGCACAACTGTAGTCTGCCCTTCCAGCAGCCTCCTAACCATAGGAGGCACCGTTGTAGTATCACCACCGGTTATCTCCGCACCGGTGACGCTGACCCTGTCGCCTGCTCCGGCCCCTCGGCACACACTGGTCTCGCCTCTGAAACACATCTCCCCCATCCTGAAGAAATACAGTCAGTATGGCCGAAAAATTCTTCTCAAGATGCCTGTCAAAAAGCGGCTCAGCTATGACAAGGAGCCCTCCACATCGGCTGCTGCTGCTCCGGTAAGCCTTTACCTTGCAGAAAAGCAGGCAGGCAGGCTTGCTGGTGCTGTATGCGAGGTAACTTCTTACTGTGCGTTAGTAAAGCAAGAGGCTACATTATGTAAACTGATTACGTGAAGTCATCCCTCTAACGATGACTGTTGAACATTATGGTCTTTGCACCTTGTGCAAATTATGCAGAAGGCAGTGCAGTACTATGGAATGTTGTTAAAGTGCTCCTGAGGACAACTTTATCTAATTTTTATTCTAGGTAAAAAATCAATCCTGTGGTGTTTTTTGGCTACATTTTATATTGATCGTTGTCCGACATTAAGAAATGCATTAACTCAAGAATTGGATTTAGAATTTTTTTCCGCCACTAGATTCGAACTCATGACGTCAAGACCAAAAGGGACACCATGATCACTGTTTGCGAGTTAATGGCAGCTTAGCCTAGCCTCAGGGATCTATGTGAAAAGGTACTGTCTTGCAGCACTCAATTTTCCTTGTGAAAACAGCTAGTGGTGGTGACACCTGTATTTCATTTTCTGACCTTTTCAAGCATGTAAAAGCTCCCTTTTCAGCTAAAGTAGTGTCTTTCTTTGTCATCGGAAGGCAGTAATCTGTTGACACAGGCCAACTTCAGTTCGTCCTCAGTATCTCCTTAACCTCCCTGTAGTGATGTTAAAGTTGTAATGAAGAGAATGTGCTGTTCCAATTTATCTGGGACAGCACAGCATGTAAATACAGCTAGCATAGTCGGAGCAACAAAATTCTGCTGCATAACACAACCTCAAGATGCATTAGGAAGCAACAATAATACGTTCAGAGAAAAAGCGGTTGCAGTCAGACAAGACATTAGTTTTGGGCTTTCCAATATCTTGCCCCTGTTGCAGTCATATCAGGCTGGGGCTGGCAGTGGGGCATGCTAGCAGTAGAAAGTCGCAGTGTCTACGATATCCTTCGGGAATTGTAATCAGAGGACAACAGGTGACAGCAGATGGCTGTATCAAATCTCTTGATCAAAATCTTTCCACCTTGGAGAATTCCCTTAAATGCATTGCATAAATGCTTCTCATCAGCTTTTATGTCATGCCAGCTCAAATCAGGTGCATCAGCTTTTGCATGGTTCTTCTCCCATTTTCTCCTTGTTGTCGTCCATCCCATCTCGATTCTCTCCGCAGTGCATAACTGCACAAGCTGCAGTGACTTGATGGAAAACCAAACCAAAGAATGCCTGTAATGCACAGGGTTGACGCTCTTCTGTTAGCAGTCCACCACCCCTGCATTCGTCCCTGTCATGTTCTGCCTTTCTATGGCTGATGCCTGACATGTCTTGGCTTATTGGAGTTATTGGAGGCCAAAGTGTCATATCCTCGCATCAGCTAGCCTCGGCTTGTTCTCATTTCTTTGTGTAGCCCAGCAGCGAAGCCGTGACAAGCTCTAGCATGCCGCGACATGTACTTTTATCAGGAATCTTCAGTGCTCTGCTCTGTTTTGTATGGATGGTATGCAGTTGTGCCTGGATTCAGTGTAGTCATTACTAAATTGTGCATTACAACTTCCACTGACTGGTAGGTGCAGAGCAATGGCAGCAACAATGTGCCTGACGCTGCCTCATCAGATGAAGCCGCATCCGAGGCTGTTGATGCACCAGAGCCTGCGCCAAGTGGGGCCACATTGCCAGCAGGCACATCGGAAGAGGCTGAGGACAATGAGGGAGACCTGGCTGCATTGATGGCAGCCAGTAGCACGATTCTTCGCCGCAAGCAGGCCCTCAATCGCAAGCGCTCACGGCAACAGAAGGATGCGGAAGCCACCTTGCCTCTGCTTGTACCTGGCCTTGTGGATTCCGACCCATTGGTGGGTGGATGACCGAGACTGAAACGTTCTCTCTGAAACCACGGTGACTACGTTCCATGTGAATTCCACTCGTTGACCTAGGTCGGCAACTGGAACCGCTGAGTGAGCCCACAGGTGTCTCGTATTCAACCTTCCATTAAGAAAAGAAAGTGTCCTGCACCTTGTCACAGCAGAGGTCATTGCACAGCTGGTTTCGGAGGATCCACTTAGTTTAAATTCCAGTGGTTAATAAGGTGTGCCACACATCCTGGTTACATAGGCTGCAGCTAGAGAAATTTGGTTGTTGAATCTGCTATGATTGGCATGGTTGGTTTCACAGATGTGTTTCTGGTTTAGTGGTTTTTCTAGTTGCAGTCTTTAAAAGCTTCTGCTCTGTGGAAATGCAGCCATCTTCTGAAGCATGACAATGTGGCACAGCAATGTTGCTGTACATCCTTGAAGTTGTGCGATGCTTTTCCGATTCGCAGCAGGGGAAAAAATGTACTTCACTGCAGACTGGCCCTAAAACAGCCATTTGTTAATGTGAATGCACTCCGGAGTTGTCAATGAAAATTGATCTCTCTCTTCTGCATAGCTAAAAACAGCACTCCAAGTCAGCCAGTGAAATTCACCATCAGTGTTTATGCTATGAAGCAGCTCATGATGTCGACACGCTAAGAATTTGTGTGCAGGTCACTTATTATGGGCAGCTAGTGCATATAGAAACCGTTATAGTAGCTTGCTTATAGTAAAACCAGGTAGAGTGAAACTGCGGTCCCGTTTTGCCTTTCATAGATGACTGCACTTTTTTTTTCGTTTTTAGTAAAGACATTTTTAATAAAGAAACAGTTATATTATAGTGAAGAGCATTTGGCCATGGCGACTTACTTCCCACGGAATGATGACATTGTGGCACGTACCTGATTTAGGGCATCTTGGAACAACATACAAGTAACGGCATAATAGCAAGGGCAACAGTAGGAGGCAAAATGGATATCAAAGACAATTAAATGGCATTGTGCGATATGGTTCGACAACCAGGCTTGTTTTTTTTGCGAGGAAAAGCCAACTTCTTGAAGACCTTTGAGGCCGTGAGGTAAAGCACGCAGTGCGCAGGGAAACAAAAACAAAAAAAAATGGCTTGCAGTTTAGCATTGCTAAGCACGAAATATTGTGCAAAAGCACAGTTTTTTGCAAGTGGACACCACCACCATGTGCGATTGAGCTTTCCACAGACCCAGGGAGCCAGTTATGCGCCTTTCCTTTCCTCAAAAAAAAGGAAAGGCACGTAACTGCCTCAGTTTGTATGTAGACCCCACCACTTAACTTGCAGTGGGATTGAAGTGTCCACTGACCCGGTGAGCCATTTACACTTGCTACTCAGAGCCTTCCCACACACAGACACACACCGCTGGGGTTTGTGCAGCTAGAAGTGCTTTCATACTAAAATGAAGAGCTGGCTGTGAACATGGAAAAAAGACGGCGTGGGCCACTGTGGAAGGGAAGTCAGTAAAAGAGTAGTGAGAAGTAGGGAAGGGAAAACAAAAGGGCAAACGGTTGCATCACTGGGAAATGCAAAACGCCAAGCAGGGGCAACAAGAAGCAGAAGCACTGCAGTACTGCAGTACTGTACTCGACTGTGTCGCGAGCTTTTCTTTACCATTGCCTCTTAACTTACTCTGAGGCTGCAAAAGGCTACGCCGCGTTAACACTAAGCTTTGGATTGCATATGGACTAGATGCCACATTATATTTATGCAAATATGGTACTTCCACAATACTACTTCGACAAAATTGAAAATGTTATAACATAGAATATGATAACTGAAAATAAATCATTAGCACAAAATGAGATGATTAGAGCAAGACGGAAGATATTTTCAAGTGTTTCTTTTCTAAATCTACACGGTCTGTATGCTCGGCCTGCGACAGCTCTTCTGGACAATGAAGTGAAGGCTACTGGGGCGGAGCAGCGTCTTTAACCGTGCCATCTCGCCAAATGGTTCGGACACACGCACAACAGTGCGTCTGGCCACTTGGCGTGTTTCTCTCGCTGTGGCACATTCATTCCATTGCTAGTGCAGCTGACACCATGTATGGAGGCTTCTTGTAACTGGACTTGTCTAGAAAATTCGTTGTAATCACAAAAACTGCGTTTTTCCTTGACTTTCAACATTGAAAGTTGGCAGTTGTGTTAGAAATATATCTTAAATAATGAATATTAACAGCATACTGTTTTAAGAGAAAACAGATAAGTGCAATTGGGGACTATAATCCGGCGCATAGCAAGAGTGGGCATGTTTTGGCCCCATAGGTTCGGCACTGTAGAAGTTACTGTAGAGGGTTTAGATTAGGAGAAAAATCAGTCATCACAGTTTGGTTTAGAAGCAGCTGCGAGATCCACTGTGCAGGCATATTGCTAGTAGCTTCAAGAGTCAGTCGTGAGTATGTTCACATTGAAATTTGTGGTGCTGCTGCAGTTGCAGATTTACACAAAACAGAGCTGTCTTAAAACAATGCTTCGGGCTCTTGGCAGTCCTGCATCCTGTTGCATCAACACACTTTGTTCTGAAGAACAGTGGTCTTATGTGCCAGATTGCAAGCTAAATTTGCTTCTCTGATTTAATTTTTGCCTGCCACTAGCTATACTGGCAGGCGCTCTTGATAGTGTTCACATATTTGATGCCTGGCTTTTTCTTAAATTTTTTTCTAGCACGGAAATTTTACTTGGTGTTTGACACTGAAAGCACATCTGCTTTAATAACACCAATAATACTAGTGTTAATTATGCTCTTTTATATTGTATGTTGCATCCGTTTTTGTTTTTTTTTTCAGTTTCACTGAGCCGTCTTGTACGTTTTATATTGACTCATTTATTCTCCTTTTTTTTCTTCGTTTTCCTTTTTCCCCATTCATTCACACCCCCCAGAAGGAGGAGCGTGAGAACCAGTTCACACAGCAGTATTTGAATCGAGTGCAGGAAGCCCTGAAAGATGATGACAGTCGCCAAACAAAGTTCATGTGTCTGCTGAACAACGCCATGAGCGACAAGTTAAGCCCTGTGCAGGTACCAGTGACAACTTTTCCTCTGCTTTACTGTCTATCATTTCATGTGCCAACTTTTCCTGGTGCAATTCATGAATCGCAACTCGATGACATCAGTGAACCAAATGTCATGGCATGCTATCTGCATTTTGCAAACTGTAGATGAACCTATGCGCCAATGGCCCCACTGCCACAGTTCTTGCATCTTACATAGAGCAGCATTACATTAAAGGGTATCTGCATGGACACCTCCTTTTTTATGCTGTCCCGGAGTTTCATTCCTGAAATCGACCGGGAAGTGCTCTAAAAAAATTGTTTCCAAAACCACAGCGGCTGTGCATTGCAGGGAAACGCTTGAACAGGTCAAGACATTCTTTGCTTTTCAAATTTATAAACTTTTATTTCCTTGTATATGCAGTTTTATTCTCACTCTAAGTATGTCAATGAACAGTGCATCGCAAAAATTTCAGAACCAGAATTTGTACTTTGCCAAAAAAAATTCCAAAAGTGTCTTGACCTGTAGCATACCAGTCGGTACGCAGTGAATTTGAACCAGCCTTCCGCCACATTTTCTTAACTCTGCAGCGTTTTCACAAGAGTCAGACAAAAACGATATATTATAAAACAATTTTATGGGGATATAACAGTTGAATTTTGTGAGAGTGTCATAAAATTAGTTCTAATATGCAGAAACCCCTTTGCCGTTTGTGATGTTGAAGGGATTGAGTTAATGCCTACCACCTGTGTATTCTGATGCACAAAAGCCAGTAATTACATGTGAAAGCTACAATTCAGAGCCAGGATTTGAAACAGGTCCAGGGAATGGCAAGCACATTTCTGAGCAAAACTATAGCTCCTCTGCTATGCACTGGGCCATACTTTGCTCAGCTGTTCTTAAGCATGTGATCTAACGATGGGGCTCAAAAAAGTTTGGGAAGCCATGCTCAAGAAGGATTTCAGGGCTCCATATAGATGCATTTAGTACCTAGGTGCTTTCATGCAAAAGGAAAGCATTTATGTACATTATCAGTTTTGTTCTAGTAAATAATAAAATGAAGCTGCGGTCCCGTTTCAACTCCCATAGATGACTGTACATTCTTTTTCGGTTATAGTAAATATTTTTTTCGAACAAATGGCTATAGTAAAGAGCGTCGGGCAGTGGCGATGTATTCCCGCGGAATGATGACATCGCAGTACGCGCGAAGTCTAGAATTGCGAGGCCTTTAGATACTGAAGACAATAAAATAGCGCTTTTTGAGGTGGCTTCACAGCCAAGCTGGAAAGCCGCGAGGAGAAGCCAACTTTTGAAGAGCTTGAGGCGCGGATAGAAAAAGTAAAGCTGGCTATGAACGTAGAAAGAAGGCGGCGCGAGTCGCTAAGAAAGGAAATCCAGTAAAAGTGCAGTGAGGACTAGAAAAGGGAAGAAACGGGCGTACGTTTGTAGCAGGGGGAAGCGGCGGCAAGAAGCGGAGGCACGGTGCCACCGTAGGCGGTTTTGCTGTGCTTCGCTGTATTGCACGCGTTTCTTGACTACTACCTCTCAAATGATGCTGAGGCCATGGAAGACGGCGCCTTGTCTTTGCAAAGCTTTGGTTTTCACATGGAATCAAACTGGCGTTATGTTCGTAGCCCCCTGTATTCATGCAAATGCCGGAAACATGATAACATGTGATAACTGAAAATAAATAATTATCGCATAAAGGGATAATAAGAGCAGGATGTAAGGTATTTCTATGTGTTTCTTTTATAAACCAACACTTCGTGCTTAGTAAGCAGCCAGAGAGCATAGTCAGAGCCATGCCATCACCAACAAAGTAAAGACCCGATATATTAAAGGTTTTTGCTGGTTCGAGCTTTTTTACTAAAGAGGGGTTCTACTGTATAATTTGTAAAACTGTTCAGCTGTTCTGTTTTGAACTCTCAAATGAGAAATGTAAAATAAACAGGTTTCATCTCGTATAGATAATATGTTTGTGAACAGAATGTGGCCATGTATCATTCTTTCCGTGCTTGACACGTTTTATTTTTTTTTTTAGCTGTTCAGAGGCATTGAAGAGCTTCTTTATGACCATCAGGACTTGGTGGATGAGTTTGTGGGCTTTCTGCTGCCAGAGCAAGCCTTGCAGTGTGGGAAGCTCCCGCAGTACTTGACCTTCAGCAAAATACACCTTTTTCTTCGGAAACTGGAGGTGTGTTGGAACCTACTCTAGCATTTCTTGTAGCTGATAGTGACTAGTGTAGCTGACTGGAGTGGGGTAATGAGTAATGGGACACGACATTCTTTTCTTTCCTTTGTCCTTTTTATTGTTTTGTTCTTCTTATTCCTTTTTTTTTTCTCATTGTTGGTGATTGGTGCAGTGCCTCCTGTCACAGAAACCACACTGCTGTACATGTTTCACTGTAACTGTGTCTTGTGTGGACTTGGCTCCCCCTTTTTTTTTTTGCTTGCAGTATTGTTGGCCTTTTTTGTTTAGGAAGCATAAGTACCGTATTTACTCGAATGTAATGCGACCATGATTGTAACGCGAGGGTCGACTTTTTGGGTGTGAAAAGGGGAAAAAAAGAAAACTACGATTGTAACGCGAGGGTAGACTTCGGGCATGCGACAGAAAAACCGAAAGAACCCGAATGTGACGCGAGTAACCGACATCGCACAGTTATGAGGGTCAAAGACAACTTTATTGAAATACAAGCCAAACAGGCATTCCTATACACCCTCATCCTCACGGCAGTTGTCGCCGTCACTGTCATCATCACAGCTTGACTCTTCGTTGTCACTGGCTGCCTCCCACAGCAGGTCGTCCTCGCTTCCGTCTAGAGCATTTGAAATTGAGCATTTCTTAAATGCACGGTAGCCCAAATCATGAGGCAGCCCGTACCAGGCTCCTGAAACCCAGTGGGCAACGGTAGACGCGCTTGGGCATTTCAGCCTACCTGCAGGTGTTGTTGTTGATCCGCTTTCAATCCACTCCCAGTAATAATTGTTGCAAGCGATCCTTGAAGGGCTTGTTCATGCAAACGTCCAGAGGCTGGAGATTGGAGGTCATGCCACCTGGTATAACAACGAGATGCGTTCGGTCATGCTGTAGTTTTTGTTTGAAGGTGGGTATCAAATGACCTCGGAAAGAGTCCAGAACCAATATTTCTTCTGGATGCAACAATGCACCTGGCCTTCTTCGGTCCCACACGCTTTGAATCCCATCTATGACAAGATTCGAGTCCATCCAACCTTTTTCATGACATAAACTTCTGCGCCCAGCCTCGTGATGCCTTAAACTGGTTTTGGGTCCAACCCGTGTCCCACGCAAACTCCTTTGCTTTGCACTGAAGCATTTCAATGCTTACTCCAAGTAGTCGGGAACGTTGCTAACTAATGAACTCTGCAAGGCAATGCTCCAACTCCGGGAAGCGGCCTTTCTTGGGCCCCCGAGAGCCTTTTCACAGGCTGTTGCAGTTAAACGATTCCTCGCGATGTTTCCTCCATCCCCTGATGGTCGATTCGCTGACGTCCAGACGTCTTGCAGCCACTGAATTTCCCACTTTCTCAGCAAGCAGAATAGCGTTGCGCTTGAAGCCAGCTGTATACTGAGCGCGTGAGCACGCCATTCCGCTTGAAGACAACTCGACCGTTTGATAGGGATAGGCCTAGGACTCGAAGCACGGAACGCACAACTACACGCACTGGCACCAAACACGAGAAAGAGCGAACAAAGCGCGCTGCTCCATGTCCTGCTGCCTGTTAGTCAGGTGGCCACGTTTTTGCATCAGTTGCAAGGATTAACAGACAGATGGTGGTGGGATCGCTCACTCCTTTGCTGGCGTCTTGGCGGCGATTGCGAGCGCTCGGTTCCTCCGAGATGGCTGCTTCATTTTGCGGTCACGGAGGCCACACAACCTTGCTACAGGTTGCGAGCATTCGTCAAGAGGTGGCGCCCTCTCTTCGCGCCAGTGAAAAATAGGGCACTGTGGAATTACAATAGGTATGAGGTGGTAAGAGGGATCTGGAAAGGGGTGATGGTCCCTAGCCTGACCTTCGGTAATGCGGTCCTGTGTATGAGGCCAGATGTTCAAGCAAGGCTGGAAATTAGGCAACGGGGAGTAGGGAGGTTAGCTTTGGGAGCACATGGCAATACACCAAATCAGGGGGTACAAGGTGATATGGGATGGGCGTCTTTCGAGAGCAGAGAGGCTAGCAGTAAGATAGCATTTGAGGAACGATTGAGAAGGATGGAGGAAAAACAGTCGGCTAGGAAAGTTTTCAGATACCTGTATATAAAGAATGTTGACACGAAATGGAGAAAGCGAACTAGAAAATTGACAAGCAAATATCTGGACAGCAGTAAGGGGGCAAATCAGCAATTATCGGTTAAGAAAAAGGTTAAAGAAACAGAGAGAGCTCTGTGGAAAACAGGGATGCTGACGAAATCAGCACTGGGAACATACCGGACCTTTAAACAGGAAATTGTCAAAGAAAATATCTATGATAATTGTATGGGAAGCTCTTTGTTGTTTGAGGCCAGGACTGGAGTTTTGCAGACTAAGACGTATAGAGTCAGGTACCAGGAGATAGACACTTTGTGCATTGCGTGCGGAGAGGAGGAGGAAACGGCTGAACACTTGATACTTTTCTGTAAAGGGCTTCACCCTACAGTGGAAAGCAGCGGGGCTGACTTACCCAAGGCATTGGGGTTTAGGGATAGTGAAGGGAAAGTGGATTTTAAGAGGTTAGAAGTAACCAAGCGAAGGTTATCTGATTGGTGGCTAAAAGCAAGACAGGAGTAAAATTTCACAAGACATGGCTAGGTGGCTTGAGTCACCGCCCGATGTAAAGGGTTCAGCCGTATCCATCCCTGCATCCATCCATCCAGTGACTAGCTGGCGTCGGCTCTTGTTGGCTTGTTCTCACTGGCGTCGTTTTTTTTTGTGTGTGTGTGTGTTTGCGATTAGATTGCCGCTTTATCCTAGCAGTTGTGACCTGTGGTTCGCGTACTGGTTGACCGGCGAGTTTGAGTGCGTGATTTCGAATGACCAGTACGATCAACGCGCACGTTTGACACATGAAATGATTTTAATAGTGTGTGTCTGGTGCTCTTCGTAGCGTTTTTAAACCTAGTATTCGATTGTAACGCGGGGGTGACATTTCCTTTCTACTTTCAGTAAAAAAACTCGCGTTACATTCGAGTAAATACGGTAATAATAATTATAGCAATTGTTACCAGAAAAGGAAAGGCAGGGTAACTGTCTTGCTGGAGGCAGATGCCAAAAATAGAGGAGCTGCACACGTTACATACCCAGGTTCTGCGGTGATGGAGACAGCATCCTGGGTATATGCAGTCCCTGGGCAATCTTTCAAACTCTGTGGAACCCGGAAAATAGTCTGAATAGCCAAATGGTCAGAAAAAGTCTATGAACATCAAAAAAATCACTTTGCTTTGAAAAAGTGGCTGGAAAAATTGTAAATTTCACCAGGTGGCATGTTTCGCTTATGAGCAATAACATGAGCTTGTATTTGAGCCAGAAGAGTGCTTTCATTATATTCACACTGCGCTTGTCCGCACCACGCCTCATGCCGCGAACCTGCCACAAGCTAATTCTAAGCCAACACGCCACTCTGAGCTAGCATGATTGTTTCAGCCAGCTGAGATAGCGTGGGATGGCAGTACCAGCGCCCTTCGATGTGCCACATGGAAATGTGCACCTCTAGTGTAACATTTTGTTGACCTCATCCAACAGATCCACTTTGGTCAGCAGCCCCAGCAGCTTCAGCGACTAATGCGCTCCCTGACCCAGCTTCATCGCCAGCCGCAGTTGAATGCCGACGCCATCTTTTCTGTCCTTCAGCCGCTAGTTCGAGGGCACAGCCATCTGATGGAAGAGCTGCAGCAGCTGCTGCCAAATCAGGGTGTCCCTGAAAGGTGAGTGCTGGCACTCGGAAGCATCACCAGCCGCAACAAAACGAGTTTGATACATGAAACGCTGTTTTGACTGCTGTTAGAAAAATGGGCAAACTTTTGCGCTGCACTACATATTGCAGGAACCCAGCAGTAGTTGTCATGATTGGCCGCATGTGTGATGGAAGCAGTCTAATAAAAAAGCAGCAACACTGCACACGTAGCATAGCTTAACAGCCCATCCTACCCACCTCACTGTGTGAGTGCCTGCATGAATATCATAGATATGGAGGTTTATGCTATTAACAGCTGTCGCTGTAAAAACACTTTTTGTTTGTGAACAATTGGCAGTGGGCAAAGGTTGTCTAGTGCAGTCGAATTATTGGGGCTTTGCAACTATTTTCCTATTTGTTTCCTGTTCAGAACTGTCTCTTTCATCCGAGGAACTCGTGATAGAAAACTGAAATATGCATTCATACATTATGCATGACATCCTTGTGATTGATTTTAATCGTCTTGTGGGATGTCGTTTCTGCTGAAGGACGAATCCCAGCAGAAAAACGTAACAACTGTTTATTTGATTAGCGATGGCAGCGGACGAGCATACCAATGCTATGCTCGTCTCGGTAGTAGAAGGAAGAAAGCCGCTCTTCCCAGCCGGGCAGCCTGTTTTTGTAGCCGCCATTGGTGATGCATGCCTCGGGTGACGTAGCGGTGGCGCTGTGTTTTATCGGTAACGCAGTCCAGCGTGTGGCCGTGTTACGCTGGGCCAAATGATAACAAGGCGGAGGCTGCGCAGAATTATGTATAGAGTGTGTCGCCACAGTCTGAATGCTCTTAAAAGGGAGATTCTGGTAATGAATGAATGAAGGTAATGAAGTTTTGCTGATGCTCCCCCTTCTGCTCGAGCAAGCTTGCATGTCAGGCGCTCCCGCGCGCTTTTATGGGATGAGTCACGGCACTGGCGCTTGTTGAAAGCTGCAGTGTTATCGCATTTGCACAATTATTTGAACAGTCTGCTTCGGAAAGCACCTCTCGCTATATTTGGAACCAAACTGCGAATACAGCGTGCATTTTTTTTTTTGCAAAAGACACCCAAGTGCTGTGATGTTAGTGCACGTTTAAGACCCCCCAGTTGGTCTAAATTCATTCGGAGCCCTCCACTACAGCATCCCTTATAACCCATCTGTCATTTTCGGATGTTAAGCCACACAGTTTACAATTTTTTTTTTTCTCTTGGAGATACCCACAGTGAGCTCACCCACCAGGCTTATGAGATGCGAGGAAATGCCAACTTTTTATCGACCCTGGCCACCGAGGCGAAGTGCATGGCATGCTCTGGCGGAAAAGGGTTGGTACAAACGGGAAAAGTAGGTGGAAGACAGTGAAAGAGCCATGAGGAGCAGGAAGGAAAAAAAAAGGTCATACGGACACAGAGTTGTGCAGCTCAATACACAAAGCAGAGGAACAAGTCTCAGTGTAGCAGCCACTGCTGCGCAAAAGGCCGCAGGTGTTAATGCGCGGGATGCTTCCCGCAGAATAATACGAATTCTCTGTTTTCGGTTCACAGAATTTAAAATTTTCTGCCGCGGAAAATTAGGGGCCTTAGTATTGCCAGCATATTCCAACAACGGCACTCATTCCTGCTTCCTTGTTTGGCCGTTGTAAAGCAAAAGCCGTGCTACAGGCTACACTAATCGAGCTCATTACTACTGCAGCCTGATGGATGACTTTGAGGAGGTGACGCTACCTGATGAAGAAGAGGAGGAAGAAGAGGAGGAGAACGGAGCAGGAGGTAGTCCAGGGGGTGCTGGCAGCAGCTGCGAGGAACTGACACTGTCACCGCCCAGGGATACCCCTGGCACCTCGCAGTGCCCCTGCACATGCCACCAGCGCAGCTCTGACCCACGCTTCCTCAGCCGAGTGCGTCACTGCACGCGCTGTGGCATCAAGGTAACCGCAGCGTGCAGTGCCAACGCGCTTTGGCAACATTCAGCTCATCATGATTTGTCAGTCTTCATACTAACCTCAATGCATGCAGGTCTCTTGTTCAGCCTTCCTAGTCTGACATGATTTGAAGCTGATCACTTCAGGTTTAACCCACTTAGAATAAAGTGCTGTAGTGCAGTTTATTTTTGCAAAAAGGTTGAAAACATTAGCTAGATTCTGCATGTGAAGAAACAAGCGCTGACCAAGGCAACTGAAGAAAAGCATAGAAACATTGACGGTTGGAGATGCTTGGTTTTTCTGGAGAGAGCGATAACGAGTAGGGAGAGCGATAACTTTCCAATCATGTTTGACTACACAGAGTTTAACTTCAGCGTCAGGGTTAACTTTGCATACCTCGTCATTGTACATATACTATATGAGAAATTTCTGTTCAGAAGTACTGGTGACCTTCGTGGTGGTATGTGGTGGCACATACAGCTAATTTCGTAAAAAAGGCACAAGTGTCCACATAAGTAGACATGCCATGCACTTGTGCAAGGATATGTCTTTGTGTGCTGTGTGTATATGTAGTGCTTCTGGGTACAGAAGGTTTTCGATCTGGTGCTTTTGCAGTTTCTGGATGGCCGCGTGTTTCTGCAGACCGGCAAGGTTTTGCGTCCAGCCCGAGTGACCATTGGCAGACCGCAAACTCCTGAAACAGACACTGACACCTCAGAGGTTAGGACATCAGAAAAGCACACAGAAGTAATGATTCAATAATAAAAAAAAACTGTTTTTAGTCTGTGTATGTTTATCGTGGCTTGCAAAGTGAAATTTGTGATCGCAAAGGTTACCCAGCAAAGCCAAATCTGTGTGACATGTCTGGTTTACAAGAATATTGAAGTCATTCACAATAATGGAATGCTAAACTGGGCAGGAGCAAAACAACTTTTGTTTCTGAAATGAGCTGCCCATATCAGCACTGTAACAATTCACACACTGGGCAAAATAGAAGTTACATTTGGCACATTGATCAATTTTTTTTATTTACCCAGGTTTGGAAGAGCAATGTTTAAATTTATTTGGGCTCAGTTCTGCAGTATCTCAAAACACCAAGTGCCTGTAAACAGCAAGCAGCTCAAGTGGGGTTGTCACAAGCTCTTTGATGTTTATAAACTTTCAGCTGCAGCCACAGTCCTTGCAGCGCCAAAACTCATTAGATGTCAGTGTGCCCCAGTGGATTCTTGTGCCATGAAATCTGTTAATTCAACCCCCATTCATTTGGAAATTTAGACTTGTCATGCAAGTGTGTGGCATCGGAAAATTGTTTATTCAAACGCCCTGGAGCTGGATAATTTGGGTATTTCTTCCCCTCTCTTGAAGTTTGAATTAGCGAGGTTTTACTGTACTTTGTGCGCATTTGTTTATACCTCAGGGACTCTGTCCAATGCAGTTTGCAGCTATGGCCAGCAATGCAAGCAGAGAAGCATTAGTCCAAACACCCCTAGAGAGCTTAGTATTAAACTGAAGGGTACATCTACATCTTATGTTTCTCTGGAACGGTAGCTGTATCATAGGCATGTGCTTTGAACTCGCGAATCAGTGTGTTCCTAAAGTATTCAAAGTGTGCTACTGTTATACCTCGGCAAAATCACTAGTGCTCATTCAGGCTCCCTCACAACAGTTTGGTCAACCTACGGACTAACTCAAATTAAAAACTCACAGAGGCCCGGGCTCACTCGAACTCACTCATTTAGGTTTATGGTTTAGGGGTTTTAACGTCCCTAAGCGACTCAGGCTATGAGGGACGCCATAGTGAAGGGCTCCGGGAATTTCAACCACCTGGGATTCTTTAATGTGCACTGACATCACACAGTACACGGGCCTCTAGAATTTCGCCTCCATCGAAATTCGGCTGCCAGTCGAATTTTGATGGAGGCTCACTCATTTCAATTCACAGTTCACCTGAACTCATTCATTCTTCTGACTCATGACTCATTTGGGCTCGCTCACTCATTTCGAATCAAGACGCGCATTGGGTGACTGAAGCGCCGAAGTGGCACGCCCCTGGGCCAACCGACCGCGTGACAAAGGACCCCACCCTCCGCGCAGCACATCCCCACATGGCTCATTACCGCACCTATACCCACATAAACTAGCAAAAGGGAAGGGACAAAATGCCGTCTTCCTCGCTTCAGCGGAATCCTCTTCTTCAGTCGCCCGCAGTCGCCCAAGCTGCCTTGCCCTCAAGCATCCTTGGTCGCGGCAGTACATCATTCCTTTCCTTCGCTGTCAGTAAACAAGGAGGCAAAAAAAAAAGTCTATGTGCACACCATTGTGAAAACGCACACCATAATCTGAGCCTTAGCCCGGACTGACTCATGACTCGGATCATGACCTGAATGTGAGTTAGGGCTTGTATATGTGACTTTAGTTCTTGTTTTGGGCCAGTGGATTGTTTTATGACTTGTCTTTGTGACTGTACTTTCAAATGGCTATAAATGTCACGTGATTGAAATGTATATATGCCGGCATCCTCATCTGATAAAGTGTCTTTGGTCTGTAGTCTATCACTGGACCCAGTGTCACATCCCCATTCCCTTTGGAGGCCCTTCGCCCCCTAACACGGGGCTCACTCATGACTCAGACCATGATCTGATGCGAGTCCGAACTCACTCACGACTCAGGTCATGATCTTAATGCGAGTCCGAACTAACTCATGACTCAGATCATGAACTGAATGTCAGTCCGAACTCACTCAGCACTCAGATCACGACCTGAAGATGAGCCCGAGTGAGTCCGTTGCCCTGTGGCTACTATATATATAAAAAAAAAGGGTACAGCTTATGCACTTGCCAACCATCTATATTCTCAATCACAGGCTATCCTTCCTTGAACCCCTTGTAAACCACTAAGGCAGCACAGTAAAAGCAGCTATGGCATGGTCTTTTGTATGCCTTGGATTGACAGGTCATGCACATGCATTGTCAAGATGTGCATGCATACTTGTGAATGCTGGACAGTTAAATTTGTAGCAAGCACTTGTGTCATCAACCTCTCTGCATCTTCGTCTTCAGTTGTGTTCAGTTTTAAATTTGACTGCCAAGGTGTATTAGCCATAAAGTTGGTAATCGTGGCTTGTTTGACCCAGTGTTCCAAGTCCAAGACTGGAAGAGACGGAGATAAACCAAGCAGCAAGGAAGGACAAGCCATCATCTGGACAAGGTGTGTAAAAGTAGCTTTTAGCATACAGGTGCGAGCGATTCATAAAATTTCTTGTTCGAATATTGTGCACTCTACAAGCTGCAAGCGACAGCGCAGTGTGCATTTCGCTGGTGTTTTTGGCCACTTATAGAACGTGAAGCATAAGCTTTTATCTTTTGCACTTACAGCTGTCAGTGGCTCAAGCTGCGATATCTCAGTTGTGGAGATGTCCGCGTTATCTACAGCTGCAAGAGGAGGCGTGCACTTGAGACGTCCTGTGTGTGCCTGCCTTTCACAGCAGGGCCTGTGTTGGTAGGCTCGCGCTGGCTAGATCCTTCCTTCTCATTCGACATTACCATGATTATCTGCTCACACCAAGGGTATAGCTGCCTGCCTGTGAGAGGAGGTCATGCTATGGCCCTCTCTGTGTTCCGGGCAGTGTTGAGCAAGCACAGTATGTAGAAAGAGGGGCATGGTATAGTACAGTGTAATCCACTTATAATGATACAGATATAACGTTGTAGCGCTTAATGATCAAATTCTTTAGATTTATCAATTATCCCATTTCCCCTAGGTAAAAATTAACCATATATAACGATAAAATTGTCAGCAAAATAACGGATACAACGATAGGATTCTGGTCACCCGGAATGTGTGTACCACCACAATTTGGCTGAATGTTTGATAAAATAAAATATTTTGAAGTGAATTACATTAGAGCTTCGCAAACGGACTGGCGTGGAGAAATCCATGAGGCATTGGGTATACCGCCTTGGGGACCAAGTGCTAGCACTGTTGCAATCGCTGGAGGGAGGAAGGAAGAGCCTGCTTGGCTGCCACTGTGCAACACTTAATCACACAAACTATTTGTGCACTCATGAACTGTGTAAAAATGGCAGCGACTAAGCATAAGGCAGTATATCTGACTCCCCCCCTCCTTTTTGTCATTGAGAATTTACTTTCTTTTTTTTTTAAGCATTAGTGTTAGCTTTTCTTACCATGTTCTTCTGTTTTGCACAGTCTGCAGCGCAAACCTCGGCAGTGCGCGCTGATAACATCATGGGTGTTTATCTTTTTATATTTTGATGGGAGCTCCTGCGGAAGTGGCTCAAACTTGGCAGAGTGCCAAGACGCTGTGCGCACTTGACAGGGGCACCCATGGCAGTGGCTACATGCATAGGGGAATATGTGGGTGTTTTCTTTTTGCTTTTTTTTTCTCTTTCTCCATTTTTCTCAATGTCATAAGTGCATTGCACTGTAGTGCATGGCGAGAGGGATAGCAGCTGCATGGCGCTCCCTCTCTCAGATGTGATGGGAAAGCCAGTGATTGGAGACCCTGCTGCTGCACCTCCACTCCTCCAACTGTCACTGAATTTCGCGTTTACATTGCTATAACCATGTTTTCTGTGACTAACTGGCTCAGCTGCACAAGACAGGCTCAGTTTTGCCTCCTTATGCTTTGATTTTATGGTTTGCAAGCTTACAGCTTTCATAGCTGGTTACCTCTGCATGTTTTATTATGCAAATGCAAAGCTTTTTTTGTCGCCGCGGGCTGTGGCACAAACTCGATTGAGAGGGTTTGCCTAGCCAGTTGTTGAAAAGGCAGGATTGATTACAGCACGTGGGCCAACAGTTCAAAGCAGCCAAAGGCTAATGCGTAAGATTACCAGATCACACATTGCAGTGGTGGATGTGGCTAATTGATTGGTCTCGCAAACTTGATAGATTAGCATCCATAAGCATGGCTGCATCAAGGCAGTGCCAAGTTTAACAATCATGTTGCTGATGGTTGTGCACTGCTGTAGTTTGCTTGTTTCGCTTTATATCATCAAGCTTGCTCCCCACCATGTTCTCAAGCACATGTAATTGTGTGCTTTGCATGTTAGCTGGCACATATTTGTGTGATCGCCAGCACTTTATGAATGTGAGTGAACAACCCACAAGCTCTGCTGCTGCCATTTGGCACACCAGCATTGAATCACTAGCCATTTACTAATCTTTGAAGCTACTTGGCACAGCTATTTGTAGGAGCTGTAGTGGGGCACTTTCATCATAGCGAAGCAGCTGCATTCTTGGCTAAAGACAGGGCTTTTCGTGCTTAGAATATGGAGTTGTTTTGCTGGAAGGTCTCGATTCTTGCTTGAGAATTCTGTTTGCTGAGTGGTTAGGGTGCTCTGCTACTGAGCTGGAAGTCCCAGGTCCAATCCCAGCCGCGGCAGCCATATTTCGATGTAGCCAAAAAGTAACAGGTGCCTGTGTGCCGTACAATGTCAGTGCACATTAAAGAACCCCACATGGTTCAAATTGATGCACGGCCCTCCACTACAGTTTCACTCATAACCTATGTTTTCCATTAAGACGGCCAATTACAGTTACAGTTTCCTTTGACAATTGCAGGCAGGATGACAAGATGCTGTTGCAGTCGTGCCAGCAGTATGGCTCAGAAAAAGGAATCCAGCGAACGTCACAGGCCCTTGGAAGACCACCGGAACAAGTGCGCTGCTCAATTTCTCACTAAAAATTTTTTTTGTAATCACGACAACCTTATTGTGTACGAAAGCAAATTTGTTGGGAAGCTGTCGGGCTTATGACAGTTTTTGCGTGACATAAAATGAGCCAGGCATCCAAAATGCCTTGCTTCAAACACAGACTTCTATGCCACAGAACTGAGCATTGTCATGCAGGAGTTGTTGCAAACAAGCTCCTTGTCCGATTTATTACTGCAAGCATTTGCCACGGAATTCCTCGAGCGACAAGTACATGGCGAGGCAAGGACAAAGTCTCTTTCCTGGGGAAATGGTGGCCAGGAAGACCAAGTGAAGGAACACACAGGAAGAAGTTGGCAGAAGCAAGCGCCTCTGTCCGCCTCTTTATAAAAACGATTTTGTGTACTCCACATCACTGTTCACGTGCAACGCTTTGGAAGCTGTGCAAGTAATGGGCATCAAAAGCGCATCATACCGCCGTGTGTCACGCTTAATTCTTACGGCTCTATCCAGTGAGGGGCAGGACGAAAACATGACAGGGTACAAAACAAAATGCTAGACACACCAATCGTGGTACTTGCACATTGCCACTACAAAAGACACTTATCTACTTGCTATGTTAAGGTAGTCAGGTGTTCACCTATTACTCTCTTTTTCAAATTTCGAGTTTCTCTACTTTGCTGGGATGGCAGACTACTTTCGGGCACAAATGTAGCCAGTGGGAATGTAGCCAGTGCTAGCTTTAGCAGCTTTGTGCGTGAAGTGTGTTAGCCAGATTATAGTCAGGTTATGCGGACTTAATCAGTTATAGTTGGAAAAATTACACTTGCATTTAAGTCTGCTTGAGAGTGGAAATGCGAAAGCCTTTCCCCTTCTTCATCTCCCTCCATTTTTCATTATTATTATTATTATTATTTTTGTATATATTTTTGTTTTTATTATTATGCCACTCATGAGCCAAGAAAGGCTTATGCCTTAATAAAAAGCTTGACTAGTAGTTGAAAGCGGAATGTCCTTGTAGGCTGAGAATGACTAGACACTTTGTAAGCACCAATGACCGAGGTAGGCATTCTTATGCTTTGGAAGCACTTGTGGCTGATGTATGCATTCTTGCCTTGTAGGTTTTGTCATTCACCTGCTTGTTCTATGTTCCAGGTTACCAGCCGTTTTCAAGAGCTGATTCGTTTGTTTGAGGCAAGTAAGAGCGATGACGAAGTGGATTCATGACAGTGGCGGCGCAAGTTTGCTCACGTGGTCACCTTTTGTACATTCCATCACTGAATTTTCTCCATCATCATCCTGTGTACTGCTGAAGAGGCTCAGCTTGGCGCACAAGAAAGCTCGTCGCACGTAGAGCATTGCATATTGTACAGTTTTGCTGCCATGCCGATTCCGCATCCTCACATCTGTTGTCTAGTCATTATTTTTACCAGTGCACAAACTGGCCTAGCATCACTGAATTTGTGGACTGTTGAAAGTGGGTGCGGTGAGGACATTGTGACAGTGACTGTAATCTGAATGTTCCTGGTGCTTTTAGTGCTGGGCTCAAGTGTGGTCATATGCTGTATGTACCATAAAATCTGTTGTCACTGCTGAAAGTGTAGTGTGGTTGCTGTATTTATGCTTCACACTTAAACCCAAGCTAGCTTGGACTTTCTCCTTTTTCTTTGTTAGTGTTGTAAATACAGGCCACAGTTCATTGCTTCCTTTCTGCATTCCTCCACTTGTGGTTGTCAGGTATGACACTGTTATATGCACACACATCGTTGGCATTCACATTGTAGCAGTTATAAGTGAACAGTTAGTGATCTCGTGCTTGCTGTCAAAAGCTCTGTGAACTTTGCGTTATTGCAAAATGTGGCACTTTGGTCACTGTTGCTTTATACAGTTACTTTTTCTTCATGTGTGCTTACTGTTAATACAGTTCCTTATCTCACAGTTTTTTTTTTTTGTGTGTGAATAATATAATGCACATCATTATATGAATGACAATTAAGGTCAGGTGCAGGTTGTAAATGATGTGTGTTTCAAAGCATCATGTAACTTTTAATGTCTAAGTAAAGCATATTTATTTGGCCTTTATGAGATGAGATAAAAGCATTCATATCCGTTGCACATTAGCAGATCTGAGTTACTTTTCTCCTCTCCCTCTGTAATGGTTGCCCTCAAGGGACAGCATGGTGTGACACTAAAGCATTGCATTATGGCTATATCTGAAAGCTTGAAGGGAAAGCATCATCTATTGCTAATCGCTAATATGTGCAGCAGCGCTAAGAAAACGTCCATGTAAGGCATCGTTTTACTGGTTTGTTTGGTTTGGTTTTGGTGAGCGTTTTTGTATCCCTTGCTTTAATTAACTAGCGACATTTTTAGGGCTGCTGCGGTGGCTCAGCGGTTATGGCACTCAGCTGCTGGCCTGAAAGGCACGGGTTCAATCCCAGCCACATTGGTTGAATTTAGATGGAGGCGAAATTCTAGAGGCCTGCGTACTGTGCAATGTCAGTGCACATTAAAGAACCCCAGGTGGCCGAAATTTCCGGAGCCCTTCACTATGGCATCCCTAACAGCACAAGTCACTTTGGGACGTTAAACTCCCATAAACCATAAACCAAACCAAAACTATAATCTGTATCATACATCAGATGCAACGCTGTGAAAGGTACGGAAGTAGTCTGCACCGGAAAATAAAAGGAGGCATGTTACTCCGCACTTGTTCTGTGGCTGTGTGGTGTAAGGCATGAGAAAGCTACAGCGTGTCGTCAGCAATAAGAGTGCATTTAATCGAACTCATGACAAATGTCAGTTTCGCTCACCACAAGGAATGCACTACTTTTTGGTCACAGATGTACGCAGTGCAAACGAGAGCGCTAGCTTTGACAGCGTTGCACTTGATGTATGAAACGGAGTATAGTGACTTTTAATTGGCTAAAGCATGTACACAGAATGGGCTAAAGCTGAAGGTACACAAAACTGCTTTTTTTTTTCTAGTCGCTTTCTTTGGCTGTATCTTTACAGGTTCATGTCTTTGTCACGAGTTGGAAAAACCATGGGCCTTTTTTTAGTAAAACTCAAGGTTCAGTTTTTCTCAGTACTAGTTATTCTCGACACGCACTTCGTATGTGTTTGTGTTACTCCATTTGTCTCCGCCTCATGGCATAGGTAATGGACTTAATGAGTTTAGGGGAATGTAAATTTGTAACAAAAAAGTAATTACCCAGTGGCATCCACCCAAGCAAAGCAATATGGCTACATAGAAAAGCTATACGACTTTCTTGGAACCTTTGCAGTTGAAGAAAAATTTGTCCTGGTCTGGGGATGAAACCAGAACAGTGAGCAGATGACAGGGCGAGGCCAAATATATTAACTCGAAATTGGAATGGCTATAGTTGAGTTTAGGGGAATCGCATTATGAGAAGTAAATTTGTAAATTGTGCAGTTTAACATCCCAAAGTAACACGGGCTACGAGAGACACTCTAGATGAGAGCTCCTGGATAATCTAGACCACCTGGGGTGCAGCCATATGGCTGCAAAGGAAGGAAAGGTTTCTTTTCCTTTGTAGGCATGTATGGCTTCACTTGGGTATATGCTAATGAGCAGTTATACCCTTATTTGGTAATACTGTTTCTCTTTGTCTCAAAGGGATTGGGTAGGGCACTTTGTACCCAAGCTAGACCAGCCACATAACACTACATCACCTTGAGACCATGTCTGTGAGCCAGTATTACCCAAATTCGCAAAGATGAGTGCTTATTGCCCGGTTTGAATGCGACGTGCATCAGTGCAGCACTCTACAGATTTGTCAACATCATACAACCTCCCCCTCCCTCAACAGACCTTGTGTAGCAGGAAACAACTGCCATCAAGTCATGCTGTTTCAATAAAAGAGCCATTTAAAAACACTGGCAACAATTTATTCATCATCATCACCTTCAGAAGGCTGATGCTTTTTCTTCTTCTTTTTAGGAGTGACCGGCTCGCTCTTGACTGGCACTTGTGCTTCAGCCTGCTCAGCGCCTTTCTTCTTCTTCTTCTTGGGTGTCACCGGCTCGCTCTTGACAGACACTTCAGGCTCCTCTGCTTCCTTCTTAGGCTTCTTCTTCTTCGGCTTTTCCTCGTGAGCGACCTCTTCTTGTTCCTCCTCCGGTTCCTCCTGGAGCTTTCTCTTCTTGCCGGTGCCAGACGCCGTCGGCAGAGTCGAGTCCGCGGCCGGCTCGTACTGACGCACTGCGCTCTTGTGCTCGTACCTATCCTGCCTGGCCTTGCCCCTGGCGGTGCCACTGATCCTCCGGTTGGCCGTGCCTTCTTCGAGCATGCGCAGGCGTGTCTCCAACTTCGCCCTGTGCTCGACGCCCAACTCCGTGCCCGTGCCATCGTCTCCCAGGGCGTCCACCCTGGTCGCCAGCGCAGCCTTGGCGGCCAACATACGCGACATCTTGCCCTTCAGCTTCTGCGTGCTCTGGCCCACCAGCTGCGCGTGGTAGATGAGGCCGTACTTGGGCGTGTCGTGCTTGGTCTTGAGAGCGCGGAAGAGCGCCTTCTCGGCGCCCAGAATCTGTACCGTGGACGCCGGGTGCTTGGCCAGGTTTAGCAGAGAGCCGGCATGCGAAATCAAACGTGCCCCGACCAGTTCGCCGACCAGAATGGTCAAGTTGGGCGCCACAGCTATCATGCGGTTCTTCAGGTATTCGAACAGCTGGGCACGGTAGTCGCTCATCTGGATTATCTCGTGGCACAGGTGCTGGATGTTGCGGATGTCCTCGTCGGAAACCTCTGTGCCCATGGACACTTCAGCGAGTTCCTTCACGCTCGACTCCAGGTCTTCTGGCAGAATGTCCGACAGGTCCGTCTCAATGGCGTTGGTGCGCAGGCCGACGGTCTGCACGGTGCGCACGAACTGCATGTTATCCGTCACGACTTTCGAGAGCTCTGGAAAGTGCCAGCCGTACCACTCCTTGCAGCGCATGATGTAGTTGTTGAGCTCCTTGTCCAGATCATCCAGGAGCGACACTGCTTGGATGATCATGGTGTCGACTTTGTCGGGGCTGAACTTGAGCTTGTAGCGGGACAAGCTGTGCGCCAAACCCAGAGCCATAGCTGTCATCTCTTTCTTTGGGAGCCCTGTGATCAAACTGTCTACCTGGGATCGAATGCAACGCATAAGCTCTTGGATGGAGCTGTTGGCTACACAACTGATACTGAACTTATCTTTGATGACATTTCCGAGTTTAGCGTCCGCGACGGCAAGACTCTCGTGCGCCTCCTTGGCTACAACCTTCTTCAACACTTTCTTTAAGCTTTTACTCAGCTTTCCCTCCACGGCTGCCGTAGCTGCCGCAAGAGCTTGAGTCATGTCTTCGAACTTTTCGAAATGCTTCAGTTTCACCACACGCGACGCTTTGTCCGGAGTCTCGAAGTCTTGGAACAAGTTATCAGTCTTCTGGAGCTTCTTTTCATCGAGAACTTTGAAAATGGCGTAACCCGCCGGCGATTCAAAAAGCACCAGCATGACGGAAAGCTTTGCTTTGGTCGCAACAAACGATAAACCACTACGTTTCACCACGTGCAAGACGCCATGCCAAACAACCACCGGCACACTCGCGAAACACGCGCACAGCCACCACAGCGTGCACAAGTAGGCGGATGAATACAATGGAAGGTTGCAAGTGCGAAACTGCAGCAAATAAAAAAAAATAAGCGCTACGTATTTTTATTTATTTTTGACAATATATTTTAATCAGCTTGTTTGAAAAGTTTGCTTAGCAAACGTATCAGCGACATTAGGTTTTTTTTCTTTGAGCGCAAGACCACCTTCATTTATGTGAGTTGGTCTTGTGATGGTGATGGCGATAAAACGTCGCGCACTGCTTTATTATGAAACTTTTTAAAATAAATTTAACTCCAAAGTAATTTATATGCTCTGTTTTGTGAAGCATTTTATATAACTTGTTTTATTCATTAACGTATATCAACGTTTGACATTGGTGCGAAATTCGAATGCACAGCAGCGCAAGTCACCTTCTAATGTAACTCATTTATCAAGTGTTAATACTATTACCCAGTGTTGTCGGTAACGCGTTACCTTTTTCGGTAACTTAGTTACGTACTCGTTACCAATTCGGAACTGTAACGGGTAACGTACTTACGTTAACATTTTTCGGTAACGTGAGGTGTCACGTTACTAGTTACTTTTTGTTCCAGTTGTGACCCACTCCGCCCCTTTTTTTAGAAATAAAAAGTGCAGAGCACCTAAAATGATGTAAATAAACAAAATGTACAGCTGCTCCCGACAACCCTTGTTGGGGCTCGCATGCATGCCAGAAATCAGCTGCCCTTGACGACGCAAACTAAAAAAAAAAAGACAACAGCCATAAAGCACGAAACACGTGCACGAACACGCATTCACACACTTGCCTTCACCTACCTCCCCTTCCCAAACCACTTACACAGACAACTCTACAGAGTGGAAGCATGCCGAGCATTTTGGAACATCACATTTTCAGAATTACTCTAAATTTGTTGAGAGTTCAGCGATGTTTTCTTTGTGAAGTTAGAATTGATGATGGAGTGTCATTTTGTGTTTAATGCCACATTCAGAAGATGGCTTCACCATGTGCAACAGAGTTGGAATTTAACCCTTGTAACATCTAAAGGCAACTTTACGCCACTACAACATTGCTAAGCTCCTGCACATTTGTGCGAACTATTCTCGTTAAATCAGGATATCGCGTAAAATCGTTGTTTGGGCTAGATGTTATATGTGAAATGTGAGCTTTATAAATTTGTTATCGTAAGTTCTTAAGGTGACGAAAACTTAAAATTTATATCCATGAAGTAACGGCAAAGTAACGTGCGGTACTTTTTTTCGGTAACGGTAACGCGTTACCTTTTTTGTAGGTAACGTAGGGCGGTTACGCGTTCCTTTTTTTGTTAACGTAACCGTGTGCTGTGCGATGTCAGTGCACGTTAAAGATCCCCAGGTGGTCGAAATTATTCCGGAGCCCTCCACTACGGCACCTATTCTTCCTTTCTTCTTTCACTCCCTCCTTTATCCCTTCCCTTACGGCGCGGTTCAGGTGTCCAAAGATATATGAGACTGATACTGCGCCATTTCCTTTCCCCAAAAAACCAATTATAATTATAAGGAGTAACGTATTTAGTAACTTTTTTTCGGCAACGCCTACAACACTGCTATTACACTTGTGTAGAGTGTAGAGCTTTTTCCTTGACACGGATATATAGTGTATTAGTGGCGCGGATTCAAAGCGGAGAGACGGGGCCGGGTAATAATAATTTTTTTTTTGGGGGGGGGGGGGGGGGAAAGCCGCAGTATCTGTCTTGTATATCGTTGGACACCTGAACCGCAGCGTAAGGGAAGGGATAAAGGAGGGAGTGAAAGAAGAAAGGAAGAGAGGTGCCGTAGCGGAGGGCTCCGGAATAATTTCGACCACCTGGGGATATTTAACGTGCACTGACATCGCATAGCACACGGGCGCCTTACAGCGTTTTTCCTCCATAAAAACGCAGCCGCCGCGGTCGGGTTCGAACCCGGGAACTCCGTATCAGTAAGGGGCCGGGTGGCAGTTACCAATTTGTGTTGCAATGAATTCGTGAACTGTTGAGGTGTTGGTACTTCGACAGCACATTAATATTATTGGAGCGAAAAGCTCCACTTCTTGCATGCAAAGCTGAAGGTCAAATGAGGATTAGATTTTACCTCTAACTTGTTTAGAGACCACTAGTTTGTTTAAATTCTGCTAATCAGGATCATGTACACGGGTCAGACAGTAGACTTCTATTGGGACATGACTGCATAGTTTAGGTTACTCATATACGAAATGCTTTACAGCTGCATGGCTACGAAGCCAAGTAGCTCAGCCCCACTATATGTACTGCGTTAAACTCTACACGGGTGTCCCCACACGCGTGCATACACGACTCAGTGCTATCCGGCAGAAACACCTGCTCTAGCGTGGACCACCCCAGGCTGTCCACCAGATGTAGAATGGATTTTTTGGGCCACACCACCGGATGTTACTGGACTTTCTTCGAGAGTCTCCAAGAGCATTTTGGAGCAGGGGAAAATTCTATTTGGAGCAGCTTCGTCCTGTTTTGTAGCAAGAGCCCGACACAGAAATGATTATATAGGATGTTCCACCTAACTAACGTAGAGCCAAAGAGCCTTCGTCGCTAGGGCCCGAGCTGCCATGGAAGCCACAGGGGTCCCGGACTAGGGACCTTTGCTAGAATTCATAAGGGGCTGGCCCGTAAGGCCAGTCCCCATTCTCTCCTGTAAATAGCCTTGAATAAATGTTTTCCGCCACCACCGCCATCACCTAACTGGTGAAAAATTGGCTTAAATATTTTTTTTAGGAAAGGAAATAGGGCAGTAATATAGTCTCACACCTCTGTGGACAAAATTGACAATTGGTTTTTGGGGAAAGGAAATGGTGCAGTATCTGTCTCGCATATCGGCCCACACCTGACTGTGCCCTAAGGGAAGGGATCAAGTAGGTACTGAGAGAGGAAAGGGAGAAAGAGGTGCCCTAGTGGAGGACTCTGGAATAATTTGACCACCTGGGGATCTTTAACATGCATTGACATCGCACAGCACACGGGCGCCTTAGCCTCCATGAAACGCGGTCGCCGTGGTTGGATTCGAAGCCGGGCAGAGCCCAGCGCCCTAACCACCGAGTCACTGCGGCGGGCCACACACACCGCACCATAAGGCGAGGAAGGTGAAGTGAAAGAAGAGAGAAAGAGGTGGCACAGAGAAAGGCTCCGGAATAATTTCGACCACCTGGAGATCTTTGAAGGGTCAATGAGAAGGGTGTCTGAGGTTAGGACACCGATTGTTCATGCCGCGTACATGATCGGTCAAAAGCGAACCGATTATTTACAATATATTCGCGCTTCTATGCCTCGGGGCGACCAGCGGTGCCGGGCGTTCGCCCGAATCTACGTGCAACGCTTCATGCAGCGCTCGATAAATCAGCAGCGGAGGGCTATCATTGGTTTGCAGTGCCAACTCCTTTCGACGTCGTGCAGCTACGATGGTCGCAGCCGGAAGAGAGGGGAAAGTGCATGGGAAACAGTGCCGAGGGCGTAAGCAGGGTGGGAAAGGTATGGTGCCGCATCAACATACACAGCGTCGGACTTTGAGCCTACTGGACTGGTGGAGGAGCACGGACATTTCAGTGCGCAAAAGTGACGAGAGGTTAGAGAATGACGCGAAAATTCGGAAATTTAATTTACCAACTACAAATAACTCTGCTGCCACAAAACCCATTAACAAAATTCTTGCTACAGGATATTTGTGAACTGGCGTCCTTTAACATCCTAGACACACCGCAACATTATTGACAGCCCCTTTAACATGCACTGACATCATACAGCACACGGGCGTCTTTGCATTTCGCCTCCATCGAAACGCTGCCACTGTGGCCGGGTTCAAAACCGGGAACTCCAGCTCAGTATACGAGCGCCCTAACCTCTCAATTCAAGAAAACTCATCCTGGTCCAGGGTTCCAGCGAGCATGAATGAGGGCCGTGAAAAATAGGTATCAGCTCTAACAAGTTCGAAACCTTACTTGTGGGCAAACATTTACCCTACGGGACAGGGAATCGTGCTGCACAATCATTATATAAGGCTCTTCAAAAGCACTTTTTTTTTTCCGCATATGCATCTGCCACGTTTGTTTTGGACAATATTGCCAGCGTCGTCAAAGCAGATATGCAAAATGCAAGCATGCCGTGTACTAACAGTAAACGGTAAAGGGTTAACAAGTAAATTGAAACGGGGCGGATTTGAACTTCACAGCTCATCTTTCTCGTCTTACACTGATAGCAGAAACCAGCCTCATGTCTGTGCATTTTCTGCGGTTACCTGTGCCACCTCAGATTCACTGCAGTTCTTGGTTGCTGGAATGTCATTCTGGCGCAGCATTGGCGCGATTTCATCAAAAACCACCTTTGTAGCAGCATGTAGCAGCTTTAATGAAATGGCACAGGTTGGCACAAGTGGCACATCATACCCATCACTAGTAATGCGTAGCACATCCCACATCCACCTCTACTTCATTTCCTCACGCGAATGCTTTCTCTAGTGGCACAGCAGTCATATTTCCAAAAGGCCACGTAAAGAACAGTGTATTATGTACTACCTCGATGGAAAGAAACTCAAACAACCTGGCGCCAACATGCCTCGCTGTTTCAATTTCTTTTCACCGCGCTTTTTACTTCGGTGATAGCAAGAAGACCCTACACTCGTCCAAGATACATTGTAGGACGTCTTTTTCATACCACCCAGGTAAATGCGCGATGAAAATAAATTCCAACAGCGGGGCGTGTTGGCGCTGGGTTGTTTGTGTTTCTTTCCATCGAGGTAGTACACAGCTGAGAATCGCAAGAATGGTAGCCAAGAACTTGTGCAACGTGAACATTTTATTTTTTTTTAATTACTGTCTTGTTCAGTGGAGTGCCTTTTTCTCTTGCTTGTATCCTTTTTTGTGTTAGCAGCATACTTAACCAATAAATTTTCTAAAAGGTTCGCACACACTACACTGGCATTTTTTTAGTTTGGAAGTATTATAAATAAGCTACAGTTTGATGTATTACATTGCACAGTGCATTTAGCACTTCTTGAAGAAATAATTCTTATTTTAAAACACTCAAAATCGCTCATTTTTTTCACAGTAAGGAAAGAATTAACCCATCAGGGGCTGTCAAGAGCTTGAAAAATGAAGACCAAGCAGCTTGTCTGCTTACAAGGTATTTACTAAAGTAATCGCTAAGCAAATTAGATCAACCTCAAATTTCTGTCAATCAAATGACCAGGCTAGCTGCCAGAAAGGTTACTGTACAACAGACTATATTCACAACATCAATTGCCATCACGGACTTTTCGCAAAGAAAAAATTTTATGCTTTGACAAGCAATTGTTTTTAAAGCTGTGGACCACTTACTACCAACTTCGGGATATAACGAACGAACGCCGCATGACGCTCATGTTCGTTATAAGTGGGCTCGACTGTATAACCAATGTAATTGTTTCTATATATAGCCTTCATAAATTACGAAAAGCAGCATTTGACTCAATCGAAACCTCAACAGCGATTGCGTAATCAGGGTGTACATTATGCCGGAAAATACAATGGCTACACAGCGACCATGTAAGGAAGGGCGTTGGACTACGGTGTTTGGTAGGGACACACAATCTCTCAAGTACTATGCTGCGTGTTTTTACAGTTTACAGGAGGTATTCAGAGTATTTGATTGGGAAGAGTTGGGGATAATAGTATGGAGGATACCTCAGTAATCTGAAATTTTCAAATGACTCAGGGGACAAATTGCAAACCATGATTGAGAACCTCGAAAGGCAAAGCAGAACAGTAGGTCCAAAAATTAATATACAGAAAAACTGAAGAAATTTTCAAGTTTCAGAACGCAATAACGGTTTACAGTAGGCAGAGAGACATCTATAGTACTTAGGGCAGATAGTGACTGGAGATCCGGGCCACAAGAGTTAAATAACCAAGAGATTAAGAATGATTTAGAAAGCATTTGGCAGGTACTCTGATTATGACTGGTAGTTTACCAGTACCTCTCAAGAGGAAAGTATATAACAGCTGTACATTACTGGTACTTGCCTGTGGGGCAGAGACATGGACGCTAATGAAAATGGTTAACTTATATGATATAATGACGCTTGTAAGCAGCAGTGTAGCTTTCGTTGTGCAGGCTTGCCAGGGACATCAACAGGCTGCAGAAGGCAACCATCAATTTCAAAAAACGGTGTGCTCCCTAATTAGGGTGCCTGAAAAAATCACTTTTCCAGAAGATGCGCCTGCAAAGGAACTGCAGGGTCATCAATGCGTCACATGCCACTCACTTCAGCAGAGGCAGGCAGTGCTGTCTGGCAAACGCCAAAAAACAGGAGCTTATTTGGTGGAGCAGTTTGCCATGCTGGGGCAAGTTCACTGACCTCATACAAATGCAAGCTGCATTTGAGGTACACTTGCATCAGAGATGAAAGACTGAAGCATGTTTGGAATGAAAAAAATGCCTGAAGTAGCACAAATGGTTTATCTGTACTGTTCCGGAACAAAAAGTTGGCATTATAGTCCAACTACAAAACAAACAAACAAACAAACAAACATCAATTTCAAAAACTCCAACTTGGGATTCAATCAATCAGGTCATTCAGGCACTGGTCCCCTGAAAACAGCTTTGCCTTGCATGGCTGGCTTGAGTCCACAACCTTGAACTCGATCTCAACATTGAGTAACTCTGACGCACTGTCCTTGCTCACTGTCTTCACTCCCTGCAGTGCCACACAGTTGGCAAAAATCTGTACGTCCTTCATCTTGTCTGGAAGTGCCCTGATATCGGGGAGTGGCACAAAGTCTTCATTGCCAAAGTCCACAAATGACACCTTGCACTTGCCGTCCTCTGGTGTGGAGAGCACACAGACTCTATACCAGAGATTATCCGCAGGATAGCGTGCACATGCTGCATCGCCGACTGATGGTGCAGGCAGTGGTGCTGTTGGAACAGAGCTGTTCAGCTCACTCATCACAGCCTGCAATTCCGAAGCCAGGCTGAGCTGCTGCAGGTAGACAAGTCCATTACCATCAACATGCGTGATGATAGCCTTAGTGCGTTCAGTGGGCAGGGGCCTCTCCAAGTATGCCTTCTTTGGTGCCTTAAAAAGAAACAAAGAAAACAAGGTGACAATGTGTTTGCTTAGCAGTACAGAAGCCGATGACTCAGCAGCCAAAACATTTAAACCATGCTATGGTTAACCTCATTTCCCACAAGTGCACACAATACAGGTAAGCATCTGTTCAGACTAGACCCATGCTGGTCATTTAGTGCACATGACTGGCAGAAAATCAAGCTTGTGGCAAGTGCTTTATGTGCACAGAGTGTGGGAGCGTCCGTGCATCCTTGACAGCCTGCGAGGCCAGCCCGCAGTTCTCACTATCTTGCCCAAAACCGGCACTAAATGCGACGCGCTGCCTGTGCTCAAAGCCAGCGTGCCACGTTTATCGTTTTTACAGCATAGCTGTTCTAAATATTACCATGAGGGAAAGCTATGCAAGTTTCTTAGTGAGCATCATCCACCGTGAGAATGCTGGGAAGACTAGGTTTCGTGTTTGGCTTGGCTAGTGCTATGCCGAAAATGTGGATAGTACCCCGAAATAGGTAATTGCGCTGCAATGCTGCTCTCCTCCGTGAGCAGATCAATTATTTCAATACTGTGCCCTTCACATCTTGAACACATTTAATGCAAGTGGAAGTTCCGTGTTGTGCTGGAATGAAAACTTTCACAGCTTTTTCTTTGAGGTTTGCCTCGAGAAGTCGGAATTTTACGAATAAATCCATGTTTTACGCCCAACAATAATCAAGCCAAGTAGGAAACCTCATCTTCCCAGCAATCCTGTGCCTCCCCATGGTAGATGAAGTGTAGTGCCACCAGCTGACCCCCAGACGAAGACAAGTCCTCTTGTCGAAACGCTGGCAAGCGCACCGAGGCTTTCCCCTCTCTTGTTCACTTTGTGATTAGCTTGCCCTCTAGTTATATTCAGAAACTGAGGTTTACAGATGCCCAAAGCTTGGTAAAAGGACTGGAAAGGTCAGTGCCATTGGCACTCACACCGCCTGTGAAGCCTGTCGCACATTTCACACTTGACAACCTCACTTCTCACTCGTACGATGTGTGTACATGCACAAGGACACACACTCACACTTATGGCGGAAAACACGAGCAGTGATTGGAGGACACTCTTCTCGCTCGCCGACAAGGAGAAAGAAAGGAGAGTAAAGAGTGGATGGGTGGGGGAGCAGACCACATGGCCCGTCGCGAGGCCACCACCGGCGAAACTTCAGTCATATCTTGGACTTCGCGCATGAGCTGGCCTGCATTTTTGCATACCCAATGGTCGATGACAACCAGTGTTGGACACCAGGAATGATTGCACACCCTGCGTATGTCCTTACAGCTTCGCCTGAATAGTTGTGCGCTGCAATGTCTATGTAGCCGACGATTTTTCGACTGCTTGCAAGGCGAGTCAAGAAACATTCCTGTAATAAGCACCTATAAGAGAACATACCGTATTTACTCGCATATAGCCTACCCCGGCGTATAACCAGCACCGTAACTTTGAACTCCACGAAAAAGAGAAAAAAAAAGAAAAAAAAGACGCATATAACCCGCACGTTTACCTGAAAAAAGAAAGAAATGAGCGCTAGAAAGATACAACTGCACACTCGGTGACCATTTAATTTTCAGAACATTTATTCAAATGACCACCACCAGGTCACTGGTTATCAGATTCTCAATCGTTGCCGCTCTCCCTGCTGTCATCCGAGGCTTCACCGCCACTCTCAAAGACGTAGTCGTCCTTGGAACCATCCAAGCTGTTAGTGATGGCACATTTTTTAAAGCTTTTACGCATCAAGTCGACCGGTATCGCTTTCCACACAACCATGATCTACTGGCACAGCAATGGAATACCGGGCCTTCGCATGCGTCCCGTTGGTGTGAGCGTAAAGGCCATCGGCCATCCACTGGGCACACAGCTGCTTCACGTGTGCCTTGAACGGCTTGTTCAGGCACACGTCGAGTGGCTGTAGCATGGACATCATGCCACCAGGTATTATAACGAGGTCGGTGCCAGTTTCGGCGACGTGAGCCTTTATCACAACACTGCAGTGGCCTTGGATGGAATCCAGTACGAGCATCGACAGGCGTGCCAGCAAGGCACCTGGTCTTCATTCCCAGATTACTAGAAGCCAGTCACCGACTAGGCCACTGTTCATTCAGGAATTTTCTTCCGCACACACAGCGATTCCTGGAGGCAGTGGTGTGCTAAGTAGCGTCTTGCAATCTGAAAATCACATAAGGGCGCAATTTTGTGCCATCAGCCAAAGCACATAACATGAGCAGCATGGCATTTCTGCCGGTCATCACGCTGGCTGATTTGGAGTTTTTTTTTTTTTTTTTTCCATGGTCATGTCCATCGGCATCTCAAAGTACAGTAGCCGATGGGTAATTCGGACTTGCAGGATATTTCGGGCCTCGATGAGACACAGTGAGTCGCCCCATAGAAGCACATACAAATTCGCAACGGATATTTCGGACTTCAAAAGTCCAAAAGTTCGATTTTTCGGATTAATTTCAGTCGCTTGCGGGTCAAAATCAGCCATCTTATCGGCTTTTCACCGGCGCAAAAGGCGCCAAAAAAGCGCCATCTTGGATTGAGGTGGTTTACGCTGCAGTTGGATTGGCTTGACATACTTTCTGTACCTCATTGTTCCCAGTAGAGGTCCCTGCGATCTCTGACACTTCGAGGTGGCAGCCGGATTGTCATAGCCGTCAACTTGCTTTTGTCGCCGACGTTGTCGGGGGCAGTTATCGCTTGTCGCATACGTTGAAAATTGGTTGTTGGGGGAAGGAAATTGTGCAGGAGCTATCTCACATCTCGACGGGAAGGGATAAAGGAGGGACTGAGAGAAGAAAGGAAGAAAGAGGTGCCGTAATGGAGGGCTCCGGAATAATTTCAACCACGTGGGGATCTTTAACGTATACTGACATTGCACAGCACTCAGGCGCCTTTGCGTTTCGCCTCCATGGAAACGCGGCCTCTGCGGTCGGGTTCTAACCCGGGTACGCCGGATCAGTAGCCGAGCGCCCTAACCACTGAGCCACCGCGGCCGGTCTCATGCGTTTGCCATTCGCCGTTTCGTCACTTGGGTTTCTCTGACCGCGTCGACCGAGTGGCGCTCAGTCTTCACGAAGTTACATCCGTTCGCCATTTTGTTATTGCGTCCGGCGGTTCCGCAGCTTTGAATGAAAAGTGCCTTATCTTTGCGCGTTTGACGAGCGGTGTGGTGCACACTCAGGATGTGGACAACATGGCCCCACCGAGTCCATCAAAGAAGCGTGGGAAGTATTCCAACTAAATGCGGTGACTTTGTTGTCTAGCGTGTACAGTGAAAGCACAACTTTGGCGCAAATGCAGGTGCAACTCATCGCCAGCAAGAAAAATTTTCCGCAAGGTAAAATCAGTGACATTTTTCAGCCGATTTCATCTCAATAAAGTGATTTTTGTACTTCACGGATTTTTCGGACTGTTCGATTATTCGGACCATTTTTCGGGTCCCTTCAAGTCCGAAAAATCTGTCGGCGACTGTATCATACAATGCGGAATATAGGTCTACACCCTTAACTTGAAGCTAAGAAGTCAACATAAAAATTATAAGGCACAAAACTTCGTTTTATTTACTGGTGCCACCAGACTCGTTGCCTGCTCATTCTTCTGAGCTATCTGTACTCCCGCCCAAAGATGACTGTGTCCCACAATATGTCGTCCTCGGTACCGTCCAACGAGTTGCCAGTGCAACATTTCTTGAATACCCGCACCACCATATCATCGGGCAGCGAGTGCCAAGCCCGAGACACCCATGTGGCCACAGTGGTGAGAGGCGGCCTGCTGGAGTCTTCGGACTGTTGCCGTTCATCCACTGATTATAGAGTTCACGCATACGGTGTTTAAAGGGTTTATTTAGCACGATGTCCAGCAACTGAAGGGTAGACGTCATGCCCCTCGTAATAACAATGAGCTCAGTCCTCCCGTCACGGAGCGCCTGCTTCACACCAGTGGTCAAGTGCCCGCGAAAGGCACCCAAGACGAGCATGCTCGGACACCGCAGGAGTGCGCCAGGTCGCCGATTCCACACGATATCGATCCAATTCACCATCGGGGCCTCGTCCATATAGCCCTTTTCGTTCACGCGAACGACAACGTCCCACGGTAAAGCCTCTTTCGGCAGCGTCTTCCTCTTCAAGATTACATATGGGGGCAGCTTTCTGCTGTCTGCAGTGTACGAGTGCTCGTTCGCACACTGTGGTGGATGATGGCATGTCGAACCAGACCAGCGTTTCATCAGCGTTGCTGATCTGTCCCAGCATGTAGCCATGCTGCTGCCGGAGACGGATAACATAGGACCGGAATTCGGCCAGCTTGTCCTCATATGCCTCTGGTAGCTTCTGGCAGATTGAAGTGCGCCGGCGAAGTGCAAATCCTTTGCGTCACATGAAGCGACTAAACCAGTAAATGGAGCCCTTGAATTGCTCCTGGGACAGTCCGGATTCACGGGCGAGCTCGACAGTTTTTGATGCGGATGAGTTCCGCTATCACTGGCAGGAATCTGGCACGATGCTCGCGGACAAAATCTGCAATTTTGTCTTCGAGCTCAAGGTGCACCGCGTGGCACCCGCAAAGAGACGTCTTCTGAGCGTTGCAGGCAGACAGCTCTATTTTCTGCGTTCGCCACTACCGAACGCTTTTCTCCAAGACGTCAGTGTCGCTGCGCAGACATGTTCCCATACACTTCAGCGAATTCAGTAACTTTTTTTTTTAACGCCGCGGTGAACTTACGTCGAGTACTGGTACTCATTTTGTGGGTTGTTGCGAAATTAATACTTAACAACGCCAAGAACGATTACCGCCGTCAACGTTTGGCCACGTCGGTCAACATGGAGGTGATAACGATGCGGATACCAAAAAGTCTGCCGCTCCCGAATGTTGCCAGACGACTGACTATTCAGGTTGTGCCAAGGGCCGGTATATAAGTCGAGCAGTGACCTTTTAGTCATTTTTCGGAAAAATCTTGATCTATATTCCGCACTATACGGTACACAGGTGTCTGATCAGCATTTCCCACCTGAGACAGCAAATAGCTGCGCTCCTTCTGAGGTGCGATGACATACCCTTGAAAGTTCAACAATTTTTCCTCGTAGGCATCAGGAAGTAGCTAGAACATAATTGTTCACCGCCGCATAGAAAATCCACGTCTTCACATGAAGCCATCCACGGCTTGCACGAAGTTCGTGTGGAATGTTCATTTCATGGGCCAACTTCAGGGCTTCCACTTGCGCAATCTCAGTCAAAATAGCATGGCCTTGACTTCTCTGCTTTTCAATGAACTTGGCAAGCTGCGTCTCGAAGTGGGGGTATGCGCCAATCTTCGGACCACAAAACACTCGCCTGTCCCGGTTCGTTGTTTCAAGACTCTTTTTTCTTCCTCCAGTCGCGAATGCACGACTCGTCGACGTCATGCTGTCTCGCAGCAGCTCTGTTGCCGATGTCTTCGGCAGTGAATATAACCTTTAGCTTCTCTTTCGCTGTGAAACACTGCCGCCGAATCGCACTCATGACGCCATAACAAAGCAGGCAAACAGTGCAAACTGGGATGTAGTACACGAAACTGTGCCTGCCACTAGGCTCAACAACATGGCGGACTACACGGGGGAGGCAGTCGCGCATTGCCGTCAAGCCGACCGACCCCCCCTTCCCCCCCATCAAAGGTAAAATTTGCAGCTAACACACACCCCCCCTTTTTAAACGCGCTTTTTCAAATTTGGGTGCGGGTTATACGTGAGTAAATATGGAACATTTCGCAACTGCAACTGGCACTGGCCGCCGGGCTCCGTCAACTACCGTATAAACGCGTGTAAGGGCCGCACCCCGTATTCCCAAAGAAAATATTTGAAAAAAAAAAAAAAATCCCTGTAAGGGCCGCACCCAAACTTTTCAGGAAACACGCAAGAATAGCCTTCGAAATACATGTGCACAGGAGCTTCGAGGTGCCGCCCATGGATGGCGCCCGAGGCCGCGGGTCATCATCATCATCTTTTCTTCTGCCGCGAGCTTCTGCTACTGTACTTCCGCTATCCGTATCGGCATCAGTATCGCCAGGTCTAACTTTGTTCTGTTCTGGCTGTCAAAGCATGCGTTTTTTGGTGGTTGTGTTAGCGTGGTCGCTCGGCATAGTTGTTGCTCTCGTGCGCTGTCGTTCTTCACTTTTTCATGAACTGCCTCCGAGCATTGTCACTGTTGCACGATGGGCAAGCACCTCAACAGCTACACGGCGGGCTTTAAACTGAAAGTAGTGGAGTTCGCTCTCAAACACGGCAAGCGTGCCGCGGGCAGAAAATTTGACGTGGACGAGAAGTAGTCAAGAGTTCGACGGAAATCCGTCTGGTCAGGCATGGTGATGCAATGAAGTGAAGTAGCAGTCACTGACCATAGTCGAAAAAAAAAAAAAAAAAAAATTCTCCGGATATAAATTTGCCACCACTCTTGTCCTGCTCACTGTGAACAAGAAACCCGTACGGGTTTTGGGACGAGAAGTGTGTCCGACGGTGGCGCGGACAAAGGGATGCGTTGAAGAATACCAGCTCCAAAAAGCACGCTTTCCGAGGCAAGCCATGCAAATTTCCTGAGCTAGAAGAAGAGCTGCTATGCTATTCAATGGAAGTGCGGAACAACGGCTACGCGTTGACGACGGACATGCTGCGCGTGAGGGCACAAGGCTTGGCGCGTGCTAAAAGCATACCGCACGAGGACTTCAAGGCTAGTGCCGGCTGGGTACGAAGATTTCTGAAGAGGAAGAGCCTATCATTTCGGCGAAGGACCACGCTGTGCCAGCGGCTGCCCCCCGACTACACCGACAAGGTGCTCAGCTTTCAGAAGTATGTCATCGGTCTGCGTCGTGAGCACAACTATATATTTTTGCAGATAGCGAATGCCGACCAGACCCCCATGTGGTTCTACTGTCCCGAGAGCTGCACAGTTGAACTGAAAGGAAAGAAGAGTGTTTTCGTGCGGACAACCGGCGCGGAGCGCCAACGGTGTACCGTTATGCTGTGCGCCACCGCGGACGGGCGGAAGCTGCCCCCCTATGTCATCCTGAAAAGAAAAACGATTCCTAAAGGCGTTTTCCCCAAGGGAATTGTACTTTGCGCCCAAGAAAAGGGCTGGATGGACGATGAGCTTGTGCTCGACTGGGTAAAAAGCGTTTGGGAGAAGCGCCCAGGCGCCATGCTGGCCCGACGATCGCTAGTCTTGGACAGCTTCCGCAGTCACTTGACGGGTAGGGTTAAGGAACGCCTGCGCGGTATCCGCACAGACATGGCCGTGATACCGGGCGGCCTCACCGGCATGCTGCAACCCCTGGATGTAAGTGTCAATCGGCGTTTTAAGGTTGAATTTCGAAGGCAGTATTCGGAATGAATGGCCAATGGCAATCACGACGTCGTTTCGGAGCGCCTTCCGTCTCGTCCGCTTCGCGAGCGGAGCTGGCGGATCCGCCTCGTTCGGCGAACGGATGGAAAGTTGGTGAACTTCAACTTTCTGGCGGACGAGCGCATCCGGCCGGGGACCGGATTGCAGCTATTGGCTGCTTTTCCCGTGACGTCAGTGACGTCCGAGCCCCTCCTCCCTCCGCCTCGGTTCTGCTCTGCCCCGGCAAGATGGCCATCCGTCGACTGAACTGGGGAGCGCGGCCTGGGCAGTGGCAGCGATGTCGCGAAGCGTGTTATATTGGCCACATCTTCATATTACCAGTGTTCAGAGCGACTGCAAACTTCGCCGCGTTCAGCAGTGGCGAGCGATAGTTCCACTAGTTGACGGAGTTGACAGAGCGCCTCTTCAAACCGATGCAAACCTGTGCAGTGGCGGTGTCACGAAGTGTTTATTTCGAGCTGTTTTTGGTTTTTGCATGCGTTTGTAATTCCTGCTGCGGCTCTGCAAACCGACGCAAGACCTGTGCAATGGCGGTGTCACGAAGTGTTTATTTCGAGCTGTTTGTGGTTGTGGCAAGCGTTTTGAATTTCTGCTGCGAGTTATTTTCCTGTGCGTGCGCAAGTTTCACAGCATAGCGACAAGTGTCCGCGTAGTGAAAGCGATTATGGTCGGTAGGTAGGATTATGGTCGGTAGGTAGGAAGTAGGTAGGAAAGGGGGGGGGGGGGGAGGGGGGAAGCGCAGTGTGCAGGGATATCGGGGTTTGGAGAGGGGGGCAGGAAAGGAGGCAAGGGAGAAGGTAGTCGGGCGCATACCGATCTGCCCCTTGGGATGCGGGAGCCCGTTTCGGCGCGTGGAGCGATGCTGGCGGTGCGCTCGCGCCGGCTAGGTTGCCACCAGCCGGAGAAGGCTATTGGACAGACGGATATGCCCGGCGCGCCAATCGGCATGCTGGGACCATCCGCCTCGCTCGCAAGCGCCAAAGTGATCGTACAACACCTTTCCTCCTCACGTCCGCCTGGCGGCCGAAAACTGGCGGACCGCTCCCGAAGCGGACGAGGCGGAAGGCGCTCTGAAACGATCGTACAACGGCCCTAAGAGGGCACCGCTCGCGACTGTGCTTGGATGGATTTTGTCCGCGTGGAATTCCGTGTCGACCGACATTGTAACCCGGAGTTTCAAAGTGACCGGAATTTCAAACAGTTTAGACGGGACCGAAGACGACTTTCTGTGGGCTGAACATTTACCTGAACACAGCACCAGCTCGGAGTCTGAAAACTCCGTGAGTGATGCCTGAACGGTAAATAAATGCCGCGCATTCCAGATTGATTCTTGAAAAAAAATTTTTTTTTCGAAAATCGCGTGTATGGGCCGCGTCCCGAAATTTGCCCCCCGAATCTGGGAAAAAAAGTGCGGCCCTTACACGCGTTTATACGGTACTTTCAAAATTAACGAAGGCGAGGAGAGTCACCCTTCGTTTCAATGACCATCAGAATGAATTTTTAAAAAATGCCCAGGGTTAACCGGTGATGGCTCAAACTGTGATAAAAACAGGAAAACATGGCTTGGCCACCTGAAAGCAACCCTCGGAGTTCAAGCTAAATCCGTCTCTTGTCGGATCAAGAGGAAGTGCTCTGCTGTGGAGCAAGTTGCTTCGAAGCAACCAGTCGAACTCGTAAATGCGATCCAGATCAACCAGTGGAACTCGCACTTGCCGCCACAGAGCAAGAAAAGCTGCTCCAGATCGACCAGTGGAATTCACCATAAGTGTCAAAGGTAGCACTTGATTTTCGAAAGCAAGTTCAGTCTGAATCCTGTGCAACTGCTTCTGTGAGTATTACTCCTACAAGCAAGAGTTCCAGCGGCTCAGTCAAGAAAAACCACCCCAGTCATGTTCACACCACCAGCGTCCAACTCCTCCTCAAGCTTGACCTTATCTAAACAAAAACCAGACAGGGCAGCTCTTTCATGCCTCTGCGGTCCACTCAAGTTGTAGGCAGACACTTTTAGCCCTGGAGACCATCCAGTATTCTGGTAAATAAAGAACTGAATTGAACTGAAGTCTGGGAAGCAATAAAGACCAGTTGGGATACGTTTCCTTTTACAGTTTAGTGTTACAGCCATAGCAACACATTACAGAGGCTGTTGATCAAGCACCTAGAAAGCTTACTCTCATACTGAGCCTCGGATATTCCAACAACAACCTGTGTGCAAGGACTAAGGGACTCTCACAAAGAATACGCAGCTGAGCAAACACAAAGCACTATACAGGAAGGCTAACCTAGTAAAGGTGTAAAGCTGAAAATTCTGGAGGAAAACAACAATGCCACTCACCGGAGATACCTGCTTGCTGCAGGCAGCCGTAGAGTTGATGCACTTTCCCTTGAGCATGAGGCGGACCAATGGTGGCCCGTCCCCGCTGTCGCTGCCAACCAGCTGCACCACCACCCGTGGTTCCCTGGAAAGGATTTCACCGGCCCTGGGCGATAGCACCGGTGTGCCCTCAAGTCGCACAGCCAGGGCGCTGGCGGGTTCTCTGGCCAGTTCTTCCTTCATCGGCAACAACAGTTTGACGGACACTGTTTCTGTGTTACCGTAGTCCAAGAACTGCACCCGCACCTGCAGATGAAAGTGGACCAGTTGGACTAGGAGCAGCGAAGGGCAATATGCAAGAAGACCAAAAAGAACTGGTAACATCTTCACTTTTCAACTGCTACTCAGTTATGACTTGCAAGAAATTGCAATGTGAATCGAACAGCAAGAACCAGATGACAACCACTATCAAAAGGTAAAATTTCGGGCTTCATTCTGCCAAGAAAATAGGTCACAAGCAAATCATTAATTTTGCTGAAAACCTGGCAATGAAAAACTGACAGGCTGGCAAGGAGCCCTCAAATACTAAAACCTTTTAAGGGGGGACGCGGGTCTTGAAATCGCGAAAAATGGTCAAAAATGGCAATTTTCAAAAATTGCGATTTTGAAGTCTTTAATGTCCCAACTATGCCTCTACAAAATATTTTAGCTGAATTCGAGCTCAAAGTATGAAAAAAAACGGCAATTTAGAAACGTCGGTGAGCTGAAATTGAACGCCAAGCGCGAAGGTTTTCCCCATCTTCAAGCTGCCGTAGCTCCGCGCGACGCGAACCGATCGGCGCCATCTTGGTCTCGTTTGAAAGCTGGTTTCCCGCTCTCCAATTTGGCGCCTTTCGGCAAGCTGTAGACCCTCGCACAGCGGAGCTATCAGCACCCGTTCGCAAGGGGGAAAGCGTCGCGAGACAGTCGCCGATTGGGTAGAACGGGCGCCTCCTCGAGGCGCAGCCCTCTGATTGGCCGTGACGCATATTTTGCCCCCTGCGGCCGCGTTGTACGGCTCCTTCCCGTCGTCTGCTTTCGCCTGCATGCCCGTCATTTTTCGCGCTCCTCTTTGTTTCCTAGTATTTTTCGTTCTGCCGTTTTCCTTATTGTTATTGTAGATATTTTGGCTATTGAATCGCTTCTTTTAGCCTCGAATTTCGTGCTTTTGCGTGTATTTGCCTGCCTGGTGTCTTTGTTCCGTGTGTCACGATGGCCCGAGACGCGCGCTTGAAATTAAGCACGCGAAAAGCAGTCGGCAAAAAGAGACGCGCATGGAATAAGTAGAGCGCTGCATCGTCGAGAACTGCAGCTTCGGTGATGCCGCAAGCTGCTGTACCCTCGGTGGATGCGGCTGGACTGAGCTCGCCAACAACAGCTTCGCCGGTGGACGCGGCTGAACAAACCCTGTTGACGCCAGCATCGCCGGTGGACGCGGCTGGACAATGCCGATCGCCGTCAACTTCGGTGTTACCGCAAGTCTCTGCAGTGCCGGTGGATGTGCCTGGACTAAGCCCGTGGAAAATATCGACTTTTGATACGCTGCAAGCCGCTTCGAATTCTGTGTCGTCGGAAGCGGCCGAGCCGCTGACCTAAGCCTAACATCGACTTCGGCGTTTGCGCACGCCGCTTCGCTTCGTGCAGACGGACGCGGCTGACCGGGCTGAACCGAGCTCGCGTGCTTAACGCTTCTACAAGCACGCGCAGCGTGGACCTTGGCAGCGCGCGCCGCCGCTGATAACATCATTTGTTTTTTTATATATATTTTGAGGAGAGCTCCTGGGGGGGGGGGGGGGGCTCGGCGAACTTGGCAGAGCGCCAAGACGTTGTGCGCTCTAAGCTGAAGCTTGAACATTCGCATTAGACACTCCTCACTGTCCTGTTTTTAACCTTGCAAGAAGCAGTTTCTCGCTTCAATTAAGGAATGGCAACAACCAGCAGAGCTGTTGCAGCACAGCTCGGTTACAGGCCTGGGAGCTGCCTCATTGGTAGGAGCCTTGAAAAAGATAAACAGAGGCTGTGCAGGTCTGATAAGGGTCACACCAATGCTGAAAAGGTGAAGAAGAGGATGGCCAAGAAGCACAAGCCTGACAGCACCCAGGACTACTGCCCAGGACTTTTGTGAATGTGTGGCAGATTCAAAGAAAATAGCAAGTGAATTTCTGAGCTTTTTTTTTGTCAAGTGCCAATGCAATACAGAGGTTTTCATAATCTTTACATGAACAGATTTCTGTAAATTTGGTGTTATTGAGTTCAGCAATGACTGGGCGGCATGCTAAAGCATTAAATTTTTCCATATGATCAGTAAACAAAAATGGCAGAGTAAGCAAAACTTTGAATGCAATTTTCTCAGCTTTGCTTTTTCGATCAAATGCCTTTGCCTTACGGAACTTTTCATAATGTTTGCATCGACTGATTTTATTGAAGTAGGTATCATTTTTTTCAGCAACACCTCAGCTACATCCTAAAGCTTTCCAATTTTCATTAAACCCAATAGACTAGCAATTAGGTCAGATGTAAGCTAATTACTCCCACATTGTTTTTTTTTCCTACTTTGTTATTCATTCATGACCTATGTGATGACTTTTTAAAAATTTCTTTAGCTTTAGGATGTGCAATGGGCCCTTAAGAATGACAGCATTACTTTAAAACTAGTTTTTTTAATTAAGAAACCACCATAATGGCCCGTAAGAAAAGACCTAAGTGGCATAAATTATTTTGCCATATCTTCATTTCTAGATGAGATATATAAAATCTGAATATATATTTGGGATTAGCATTCAAAGATATATCTGCATGCCAATTTTCAGGAAGATATGTTAAGTAATAAAAAAAAAGTTTTCAAGACCCTCATCCCCCCTTAAAGGACACTTCTGCAGAAAGTTATGAGACTGCAGTGTACCATGGAGCCGCTTTCATCTGCCGAGACCACGCGGGCACGGTACCACTGCTCATCTTCTGAGTAGAGAGCCAGCACACACTGGTTGACAGGAGGCATTTCGGTGAACTTGTAGCCGGGATCTCGTTGGGCTTTGTTAGCCAGTGCCCCCGTGACCTTCAACAGGCCTGGGGCGCGGATGATTGGCTGGATGTAGACGAGATTGCCCTCCACTGATGCGACAACAGCATCGAATGGTCCCTTGGGAACGGGACAGTCAGGAACATTTACAAGGGTCTGGACCGCAACAGGTGGTTTCTGCGGTTCCTCCTGCGGTGCTGACCCAGTCGCTGTTGACTGTGCAGGGTCCTGCAGCAAAAAAAGCAAGCAGTGCAGGTTAGTATTCAAGACATTTTCTTGCTACCAGCGCTCAAAAGATTAAATGCTCAGCAATGTTTGATATCGGCGCAGAAAAAAAATGCCAGGTTTGAACAGCCACTAGTGTTTTAGGCACAGGTGGCAAAATGTACCAGTGCCACCTGGCAATTCTGCTGCACTGAGCTCTGCAGTAGAACAGTTGACGTAGAAAATGGCAAACCTTGCTGCTGATCCCTGTGATGCCAATGGTGGCGAGGCACAAAGGTGCGACAAAGCCGGAGCACCTGCCTCTACTAGTGTTACTGCAGTTCCCATCTGCTGCACAACCTTGCCTTACATGCAGCCCAGCTAATCACAGTTCACAAGGATAACGTTTTCCTGTTGATGACGGTCAGTCAGTAATTGTTGCAGAGTGGACTGAAGTTGTCATCATATTGTAAAGGATAATGTGAACGAAGTGCAATAGTTTTATGCATGCTTTGGGCACTAAGTTTCGATCAGAGTGTTCCTGTGTGTGTTGCATTGAGTATGTCTCCTGTCATGTGAAAATATGGGGTAGGTATGTGGGCCTGAAAACCTCATGGTTCCACATGGTCTATGAGAGCCACTGCATCGGAGGGGCCAGTTTCATTTTCAAACCCCTAGGGGTTTCTAAAAGAACACCGACATCGCATAATACAAGGGTGTGTCAACATTCTGCGCCCACTAAAAAGAAACTGCCATGGATGCGATTTGATGCCACAACCTTAAGCTCAGCGACATAACATTTGTCCCTATTTGTGGGCTATGGAATACAGCCAAACTCACTAATAACAATACTGGTCAGAACATCACATCAGGTATAAGAATGGACAACTGTGGCACCCTCAGCCTTACCGTGTGTTCTATGGTAAGATAAACCGCTTATAACAATCCTACCATAGCACAAAATTGGTATAACAATTAAATCCGGTCACTGAGAACAAACCCTGCAAGAAATAAAGACAAGGAAGTGATACAACCACGCCAGCCAAACCACACTTACAAAGCAAAAACGCATGCATGTGCATGTTCGATGGATCGAGCAGGCGCAGCAAAACCGAAAAAAGCACATGACCATGCAGCATGCCATGGCAATGCAAAGTACTCACTTTCGGTAGGGAAGGCTATTACAAAACTCCATTAATTCAAGACTTTCAAAAAAGACCAGGATAAATTTTCAAATTATCTGAAGGTGGGGGATTTTGCTGGACGACAAGCTGTGGGACGGCAGCAGCGATGACGGCAGCACTAGCGAGGACGATGGCACAAGCGTGGATGAGTAGTCCAGTGAATAATACATTTACACTTTGGAATATAGACTGTGGGCACACCTTTTTTTTTCCTGAAATGCGTATGGGGGGAGTCGACTTACTTTCGAGCACTTGCAATCGGGTAAATATGGTAAATGTTCTGAAGTTCGGCATAACCTGGTTATAATAATTATCTGTTATAATAATATTTCTTTGGCACTTCAATACTGTCATAAGTCGGTTTGGCTGAAACCACAAGGTATTCCTCAACTTGCACAAAAACCTATGTACACCTGCCATCAAAACAGATCAGTTACCTTGTGAGGTGCACGGCTGATCAGGTCGTTAATGCAGGTGCCATCCTTGCGCTCCAGTCTAACAACTGGCAGACCTGCCCGAGTGGTGTCCACCTGCACGGCTGTGAACAGCTCCTGCTGCAGCAGAGCTGCCAGCCGGGAATTTTCCGTAGGCACATTCTGGGGCACCACACAGAAGGCAAAGAGTGGCTTCTCTGCAAAACTTGGCGGCAGCGGGCGCAGAGAAGATGCTGGCACCCGCTCCCTGTTGCCGAAGTCTACGAACAGCACCAGGTATGTTCCATCGGGGGACTGCTCACTCAAAACCTGCACAGAGAAGAGCAGTCGTGCTCCTTGAAGTAACCAACACTGTTCTGAAAGTGCAAAGATCAGCACATTCATGCATGCGCTGATCATTTCTCCTCAAAAGAGAAAATGTGAAGCATATTTGTACTGCATATGCAGCAAATGGACACATTTTCCCAGCGTACAATTTTCAGACAGATGGTGGCAGCTACAGAAAGTAGAAGACTAAGTTACCCCTGATTACCAGTGCCTATCACCAGAAGTCAGTGGTTCACTAGGTGAACACCTGTGCAGACAAATGCTCAAGATCTTGAACAGTTGAAAACAATGGACACAGTAACCAGAAAACAGCCATTTGCATTACGTAGACTTTGTGCGCTTACTTCACCAGTTTCAAGTTAAGGGGGGACACGGGTCTTTCGGGCCGAAAAATCTCGAAAAAATCAGTTTTTAGAAAATGTTATTTTCGAAATCAGCAGCCATTTATCTACCTCTCTGTTAAATTTCTCGCCTCTAAGGTCAGTATTTTACTCACAATACCAATTTATATAATCCATGTCGCCCGAATTTGAGCTGAAATCGGCGCCGAAAAACAGCAGTATTTCGCAAAGCGTAGCTCCCGTTTCATGCGCGGCACCGCAGCCATCTTGGTCTCATTTGAAAAAGCCGCCTTTCGCCTTCAATTTCCCGCCACTACGGCTTCCGTTCGCCCATTGGTTGCCGAGAAAATAGCAAAAAAGAAAAGGTAGTATTCAAAATCCTATTGGCTGCCGCGGATCACGTGACAGCAGGTCGTCATCCGATTGGTGGAGCTGGCTGGCAGCGTCTGCTTGATGCGTCCGAGCCGCGGGGAGACGACTCTGTGCCGGACCGTGCAGTGCAAGAAACGCGCAGCGATGCCTGGTTCAGCGCGCAAGGTGCACTCAAAGCATAAATTCGGCAAGAAAAGGAAGAAGTCGCTGGTCGATAACCTCAAGAGACGCCCTGCTGTGCGCCCCGACAATGATGAAACTCCTGCGCTGAACGATCGTGTCGGCGAGGCCGCGCAGGTAGGCCTAACGCGCTCCGCAGCACGGGAAGCTGTAAGCGGCAGCGCCCGCATCCGCCGTGATACAGTGATGCTGGAGCCCTCAGATGTGCTCCAAAATAAGACGAAGACTGAACAAAAACTGCGAGAACTCGCCTCAACTCCAGCAACGGAGCGGAAGTCTCGTTGTTTACGTGACGGCAGCGCGTCGGACTGTCTGCTCGACGAGGCAAGCTTCACGATCGTTTGTTTGGAATCGCTCAACAGTTTGTTGAAACTTGTGAAGTGTAAAACGTGTGGCGGCAATGACTTGAGCTTCGTAAAAGATGAGCGAGAATACGGCCTTGCCGTTAAACTTTGTCTTCAATGTGCGAGCTGTGGAGACGCATCGTCTGCATGGAGTTCGCCGCGGGTACGTGGCGATCAGAAGATCAACCCTTTTGTGGTGAATGTGCTCGCTGCTCGTGCAATGCAGAGCACTAGCAACCAGCAGACAGCTCTAAATGACATTTTTTCATCGCTGAACGTTTCGCACCGCGGTCTCTACAATAAAACGTGGCAAGACTATGTGAAAAAAAAGTTGACACCTGCAGCAGCTCGTGCAGCCGAAGAAGTTACACAAGAGTGTGCGCGGTCGGTTCGAGAACTTTATAATGAATTGGACCTTGGGAACCCCGGCAATATTGCAGTATCATACGACAGCACTTGGATGACACGCGGCCACACATCCCACATTGGTGTGGGAACCGTCATCGAACTGTTTACCAGGCTTGTGCTGGACTATGTTGTATTGTGCAACTTCTGTGCCGGCTGCGAGCGAGGCCCAAAAGAAGGTGACCCATCATACCAGTCCTGGAGGGCTGGGCACCTATGCCAAAAAAACTCAGAAAAAAAGACTGGAGAGATGGAAGTTGAGGCAGCCCTTATTCTTTTTGAAAGGTCGTTGAAGAAGTGTGGCCTTCGCTATACCACAATGCTTTCGGACGGTGATAGTCGGGCTTTTCTAGCTGTGCAAGAGGCAGATGTGTATGGATACATCAAAGTAAAAAAAGAAGACTGCATAAACCACGTGCAGAAACGTATGGGAACAGCGTTGCGGACTTTGTTGTCCAAACACAAAGGTGCCGAAAACCTTGGAGGAAAAGGCAAACTGACAGGCAGCCTCATAACAAAGTTAAGCTCCTATTATGCCTGGGGATAATGGGGATGTAGAGGCTACGCAGAAGGCTGTGATGGCCACCTACCACCACATTACCTCTACTGATGAGGCATCAAACCATAGCTTCTGCCCATCGGGACTGGACTCTTGGTGCCAGCAAAATGCGGCAGCAGCCCGAGGCGAATCTGCTCCAAAGCATCGGTACAACATTCCACCCCATGTTGCTAAAGCATTGCTCCCTGTCTATGAGCGACTGTCGGATAGGAAGCTCTTAGAGCGGTGCCATAGGGGTAAAACCCAAAACAGTAATGAAAGCCTACACTCTTTGATATGGGCCTTGGCACCCAAAGAGCGCCACGCATCATTGTTTACTGTTGAGGCTGCCGTGGCTGAGGCAGTAATGCGGTTCAACGCAGGCAGCAAAAGAACTTCTGCAGCAATATTACAGGAACTGGGCCTCAATACGAATGCTATGAGCGCAAGAAGAATGCGAGAGAAGGATGAGCGCCGAGAGCAAAAGTGCGCTCGAAAGCATTCCATTGCGGAAAATATTCAGGGAGTGCTCAAGAAGCGGCACCTGGATACTGCTGGCAATCAAAAGGACTACATTCCTGGTGGCTACTAGCCATTTCCTATTGTAAATATATTACTGCACTTGTAAATATTTATTAAACTGTCCACTGCTTGTTTTTGGGGCTTTTCTCAAAATGCATATGGTTGACTGCTAGCAGTCTTGAGGCCTTGATATCTCAGCAACCAAGTCACATAGAGCTGAAATTTCGGTTGCAATGGAAAGCCTAATGTATGCTGTGTGAAATGTTGGGAGCAGATTTTTTCATTTTACCTTAAAAAAATAATTATTTTCATTAATTTACCATTACTTGGTACACACATTTTTTATACTGAAATTCAGAAGGTTGTAAAATGAGTAATAATTGACGTATCAAAAATCTGCTCTCAACATTTCATAATTCACTATTCTGGCTATCTAACCATGCCTTAAAATTAATTTTAGATGAAATCATTATTTTGCTATTTGGGCCTCAAACAATGGGCATTAATTGTTAATTAACTTGAAAACTAATTGGCCTACACTTAAAATAAATGCATATTTGAAATCAGCATAAAAATTTGAACAAGTCTATGCATTTTTATTAAGATTGGTCAAAAAACAACAAAAACAGCTTTAAGACCAGTGTCCCCCCTTAACATATGAACTCGCGTAAGGGCCGCACCTTTTCTTCAACAGTTTTGACGATGCGTGGCCCTTACAAGAGACTGGCATTTTTCCATCACATTTTTTCGACTGCATTGAAGTCCCGACTATGCTTTCTTTTTTTATGCTGCAACACGAATTTTTATGATGAATTAGTGCACTCCCGGTGAATCCTTCAAATTTGAAAGTATGAATGCTGCGCACCCGACGACCGGCACGAATCAACCGTAAAAAGTAAAACAGGTTGATAGATCAGTTTACTGGCAAATGCAACATGATTCTAAGTTAAGATCAAGGTCCTCCGAAGATCTGGTGCACGAATGACCGATGGTTCAAAGCAACGCGACACGTGTGGCCGACCACCGTCAATGTAACGTGGCATCAGCCTGGCCTGCTTTTCCGTGCGCTTTACTGTCGAAGGCCTTCCGGAAATCAATTTATGTTCATTTTATTGTGAGGTGACTGTGTGATGGCAAACTGGCAACGAGGTTAGACCTGCGGCGTCAATATGAAGCACGCTAGCCCTAGCAACACCGGGTGAATGGCACACTACTATATAGCAGCCGCGGCTGGCGCGTCGCTGCAAAGAAACGTGCCGCCAGCATGAGTGCACAACATTCTAGTTTTTTTTTTTTTGTGCAGCATTATGTTTTGTCCGTTCTAGTGCAAACGCCGGGGGCAAAAAACGAGTTAGCAACGATGCGGCACCACACGTTACGTTGGAAATTCCAGACCAAGTCCGGTACGTACGATGGCTCGTGCGTGGTCATGCAGACAGATATACTAGTCTATCACAGGGGTTCTCAAAATTTTTGCCCCAAAAAACCCCAACAGCCTACATGTGGTAACACCACAATGATCAATGTGTGCCACTTCTAATGCCTTCTGTAGCTCATAAAACAGGTGCACTTTTGTTTCGGTACTGAAAAAGCATTCATCATCAGCACTGGTTACAAGTTTGTAATTTAAACGTATTTGAACGTGTTTTGAACTTCTTTCCATAAATGCAGAGAGAGAGAGAGAGAAAGCTTTCTAAAAAAAGGAATAGTTTGCTACTACTGATAGAGTATGCTTGAGCGCACGCACACACAACAAAGAGCGCAAGTACCTGGCCTCGATACCAAATGGAATCCTCGCTGAACAAAGCACAGACGTAGTCCCCCTTGGAGTACTTTGTGGTGCTGGGCTCGGGGCTGTGGCTTTTGACCCAGGCGTTCAGTGCCCCCATCATGTCTTTCAACTCCGCAGTCAAGCTTTGCTGCTGCACAAACAGCCCATCTGATGTCCTCCAGACTAGGACCATGTCAGGCCTGTCGGATGGGAGTTTCCGCTGAGGCACATGCAGAACCTTTGCATCCACATTTGACTGAAGTCTTGGTGCAGGCTGGGCAGAAGGAGTGAAGCAAGGTTCAGCTGGGGTGGGTTTGCCAAGGGCAGGCTTGGGAGGGGCAGGCTCAGTGGGAGAGAGCTGGGCATGGGAAGGAATGGGGACAGCATAAACACATTGCATATTGGTACCCCACAGCCAAATGGCATAACAGCCAGCTAAAGCTGCCTCCTCTATAAACAAAATATACACCATGGCCACCTGTTCAATCATTACATTGCGCATTAAAGTACTTTTTGGAGTTCATTAATTTAGACTAATAATTTAGGACTTTACTGAATAACCATTGAAAAATGGTCAGAATATGTGAATGTTCCAAAAAATATGTTCATGTCCCACCAAGCCTGAAAAATCCATCCGCAGCTGTACTTAGTTGCTGGAATGCTGTTTGTGCTTGTTGTTTGGTGGGTCAAACTCATGAAGAAGATGCATTAAGGCACCAGTTTAGTGCCATCGACACCAAGAGCAGCCAATGAACACAAGCACTAGCAAATAACCTTTTAAAGCTGAAACAAGGTGGCTTAAGCAAAGGACACTGTTTTTGGGTGGAACCTGATTCTCACACCCACAGCAAGTTCGGGAATTTGTTCACAGCATTCCCTTGAAAACACTAGGTGCACGAGTGAAGCAGCAACGCGCAAGTTAACACTTCACCCTCGTTTCACTGATGGTCAGTGATGCCATGATTAAGGCAAAGTTCATCATGGCAAAGCTAACTTGAATATGAAGGGGGTACATTGTAGCTAAGATAATTGTCAGTTAATATCATAAAAAAAGTAATGCTTCTTAGTCTTAATCCGTGTGACACCCGAAATGCCTTCACTTAAGCATAAGTTCAAAGCGCACCTGTTGGAAGCGAAAGTTGCGCTGAGGCAATTTGCAAGCTCGCAACATGAGCCACAATGCAATTTTTTGTGGTGGAATGAACTAACAAGTGTAACACGATTGTTGGAGGAGAAAGCACAGAAGCATCAGACTGCCCAATATTTTCACTGCGGAAGAAGTTTTATCCAAGAGTGATTAGCAATACATTTTGAAGGATTCTTTGCGTGGCAAGAGATGAATTTCAATGTAGCTAGATTTATAGTCCAGAGTTTGACGGAATATCATCTGGCGAGGAGCGAAAATTGCAGAAATAAACATACACTTGACAAAACTTCTGAAAAAAAGCAAGCACGACGTTTCGGGGCCTGTACGGGTCGCTTGATCACAGCGAGCACCGCATGAAACAATGGCAGCTGGAGAACGGTTAATCTCTGGAAGATTTCCACCGTCGCTCCATGCGGCACTCTATGCGATTAAAGAACCCGTATGGGTCCCGAAACGTGTTTTCTTTTTGTAGCGATAGCTACATTATGTTAACATCTCAAGCCTTCAGCGTGGCAGCGCCGCCACACTGTCACGTGGTATGAAGCAGCTGCCGGCGGCACGGCGCCGTGGCTGATCACGTGGTTCGTCACGTGGTTGGTCATGTGACCAAGTACCACTCAGCCAGCTGTAGCTATCGCGTCACTCCAGGTTTAACCAGAGCTAAACCACCGCCAATTTTTTTTTTGTAGTGAGAGCTACACTATGGCAGCCGCTTTGCGAGGTCAGCGTGGCCACACTTGAGCCGTGGTCGCACCATGGCTTCGAGCCATTGCCCAGCAACCGCAACAGCTGGCAGCACAGTCACTCGCTTTGCCAGCTGTGTGCATGCGCATGACGTCATAGCAGGTCACGACGACGCGGCGCGCCGGCGAAACCCGAGTTGCAACTGCCGTGCGCATGTGCGGTAGGAGGGAGAGGGATTGGCGCAGCTGTATATATAGAACACGGCTCAGTGGAGCCGTGGGTAGAGATGGCAAAGAAAGCCAGGCTTTGCCGTCGGAATGAAACCAAGAGGAGGCAGCGAGCCGAAGAAACCGAGGAAGAGTTCGCTAAGCGTCTCGATAAGCGGAGCAAGGAAGACGTGGCTAGACAGGCCCACTTAGCCTCCGACAGTGCATCCACAACGGCCGAGGACGACAAATCGAGTTCTGCGTCTCTGAAAGAAGCTAGACTTATGAGGCGAAACGAAACAAGCAAGCTCTCGCTACTCTACCAAGTTTAACCAGAGCTAAACCACAGCTAATTTTTTCCAGAAGTTTTGGCAAGTGCATGTTCATTTATGCAATAGCTAGATTTAAATGTTATGAATTAAGGTGTGGATTTTACAGACTTCGTTAGTTCGAGGTTTAACTGTACTAGCATGGAGATAGAGGAGCTGGGAATGCATATATGAGCAGAAAGTAAGCAACAGGTTGGTTGCAGAGGCTGCTATGGGTGCAGGCTATGGCTCTCGCAGTGACGAAACAGAAACCTCGGATTCACCACAGTGTATGAAAACAGACACATGGCAAGGCCAAGACATTAGGCTTCTGCATTTGCCACTGGATAGTTCCTCCTGAGGTGCTGATTGCTGTGTAGTTGTGTCATCTTCCTGTCAGTCCACATTTGTTTTTGTGCACTGTGGTGATTCAAAGGACATGGAAGCAATTAACCCGAAAATTCGGTTTGGTTTATGGTTTATGGGGGTTTAACATCCCAAAGCGACTCAGGCTATGAGAGACGCCGTAGTGAAGGGCTCCGGAAATTTCGACTACCTGGGGTTCTTTAACGTGCACTAACCCGAAAATTCATCTGAGCATATTCATTCCTGATGCTACCCCGTCAAATCTGTTATGAGCATATTCATTCCTGATGCTACCCCGTCAAATCTGTTACCCCTTCTGCATAACAAAAGATCTCATAGCACAATGAATCAACTGCTGGTGACATAAGGTATACGCAAGAACAAACAACAAAAAAAGACACCCAAATCAAGAATTATGAGATTACTGCACAGATTTCCAAGCCTGTAAAATAGGTATAATTTACAGTCATGTTAGTGCACAAAGAACAACAATAAACAGCTTAGTGAGAATAATTTACAAGGCAACGCCACAATCTAGTCGCCAGAGGTCAAGTCTGGCAAGTCAATGGCATTCTTACAGGAGTAGATGGGCTGGATGAAGATGTCTTGGCAGATCCTCCTCGGATCAGGTCAGCGTCCCAGGTCACCAAACCTAATCCACCAATTGACTTCCCGTCTTCCTCAGATGAAACAGTTCCTTGAACTGTGCCACCATAAATCGATTCAACTTTGAACGAAAGCAGCTGCCCAATTCTGAAGGATGTAGGGTCTGAGGTAAGAAGACGCACTGCCGCAGCAGGAACCTGCTTGTGCTTCGATGCCAGGAGGAAAATGGTTGTGTTGTCCTCGTCATTGCCGTAATCCACATAGCGCACGGTGTGCTTGCTACCAGTCATCTCAGTCACATAAGCACGGTACCAATGCCCATCTTCTGTTGATTTAGAAGCCACGTAATCTCCAACGGTCACCCTGCACAGTGAACACAGATGAAAACCAGGTGACTAGGCATGACAATCTTTCCCAATTATTTTTGTAAAGTAAGATACAATGACCGCAATTTGTACACACCACAGCAAGACAAGTCACCATTCACAACAGCATTAAATGACAGGTAGTTCTAGTTTAGTTTAGTTTATGGGGGTTTAACGTCCGAAAGCAACAGGCTATGAGAGACGCCGTAGTGAAGGGCTCCGGAAATTTCGACCACCGGGGGTTCTTCAACGTGCACTGACATCGTACAGTACACGGGCCTCTAGAGTTTCACCTCCATCAAAATTCGACCGCCGCGGCCAGGATTGAACCCGTGTCTTTCGGGCCAACAGCCGAGCGCCATAACCACTCAGTCACCGCAGCGGCTGTGACAGGTAGTTCAGAAAACTTCCCTTTTTTTTTCTCAAATAATGAAACACCTTTGCTCAAAACAACCCAAAAGTTTAACTCAGACCACTTATAATGTAACCGCTCATAATGCAGCTCTTTGTGACAACTGCTTCCCTTCCCACAGAGTTCAATGTACTGGTGTACTGCTTAATACACACCAAAGCGCAACCGGAGACCGTGTATAGTGTGGTTCCTGGAAAGCCTGGCGACCCGCGTACCGACAGGCGCAAGGAGCGCGCTCCCCAGATTGAGCAAGAAGAGGGCAGCACGCGGGGCGGGGGAGCGTTGTCAGCATGGTTCAAGGCAAGGCGGAAGACAGGAGAGGATAGAGAGCACAGAAAAAAAAAACAGAAGTCACAAAGCAGGTATTTTTCCTCTCTCTCTCTCCGATGCGCCTCCGTTGGGCACACTGACTGGACAAAACTTGAAAGCACATGATGGCACGGCTAGACGGGTATACTGGAGCGGCGGTGGCGGCGACGAGCGCATGGCATGACGCTGCAAGTGCTGCACCACGCGCACATGCAACAGATTCTCGTCACGCCTGAGCTCATGAGCGAGATATGCGTCGTCGCATGCAGCGAAAAGTTGACAACGTAGGCAAGTCAGCGGACAACGTGAGTCAAGAGTGGTTTGAAAACGGCACGGTGGCAAAGAAGTACGGTGTCGCCGATGCTACTGTGTCCGCCATTTGGAAGAATAGCGACATGTTGCGACCACAGCTACAGGAAGACTCCGCGTCGCTTGCAAGGAAGCAGATTTGTGCGTCAATGTATGATTATGTCGCCGCTTTGTTCGAACGGTTTCGTGAGGTCCAGGCCCAGAGCGTTCCAATGAGTGGCTCAATATTGCAAGCCAAGGCCAGGTGCCTTTCAAACATTTTTGGGGCATGATGGTTTCAACCTACTGAACGGTTGGATTCAGTGTTTCAAGGGCCGGCACGAGGTCATCACCGTCGTCGCCAACCCCTACGGCGTTGTGTGTGAAGTAGCCGGCACAGATGAAGTGAAGACAGCGTGGCAGCGGTGCGTGGTCACGATGAGCCTCTATCCAAGGATGAGCCTGACGAAGTGAATGAAAGTGCAGCAGAAGTTTTGTGCAAAGATATGCTCGACTGTTGCAATAAACTGCGCCTATACTGCGCTCAGAGAAACCTCAGCGAGCAAACGCTCAAGTACCTCACTGTTTTTGAAGATGAAGTCATTAGCAGCGCAGTTCAATCGCAGCACCAGACTAAAATAACGCCGCTCTTTCATTCACTGTGACGCTTCGAAAAAAGATCAAATAAACTACTTTGTTGCCTGTGAGCGATTGCAGTGTTGCTCAGCTGATGCATTGTCAGGTGCAGTTTGAAAAGTAGGCTGGCCATTCTGAAAACACGAATGCATGGAAAAGCTACGCTTTGATAAGCCGCCGTTTGGCTTACCATTTGATCTCACTAAAGCCACATAACCCTTTTCTCTTTTTTTACCATTTCTCCTTTCTCTGACTACTCTATAATCTGATATCTTTTACACCGGCAACATACTGGTACCTCCCCTCTGCCCTGTCCCCCCACCCCATTTATAATCCAGCTTCAGTGGCTAAACCAGAGGAGGGTGCAATATTGCCCAATGCAAAGAAAAAACACCAGGGTTTTTTTCCCTGCTTCCTCCATTTTTTTTTAGTCGATTCTTTCCCCTTGACCTCCCGGCCATGAAGAGCGACACCGCCCCACATTCTTCCATGAAGGTAGCTACACGGCCAAGCACGCTGTCGCCCATCTCAGCTCAGCTCGACACTGCTGTTAATAAGCAAAGCATGCATTACTTTACAAGCAGCGGTCGCATCTGGATATTTCTGTACAGCTTACAAGTTCACACTCCATTTTTTCGTGCGGCTCCCACTCCCCTTTGCTGCTTTTTCCTATCCATGTTTTTTATTTATTTTTAGTTGTATTAATTTTTTGTTACTTCTATCTTCTTAGTTCTATACTCTATGCCCATTTTTCGCTCACCCTTTCTCTGTCCAATATCTATAAAATGGGAAACATCAGCAACGACAAATCACTCTTTAAAAAGCAACATCGGCCCTCCTATCGAAACGTTGAGTCAAATAAAAATGTTTCCTTTGCCGATGGCCCGGTAACGCCTTAACCAGAGGTGTTCAGTGCGATAGCGAGGAGTGAACACATATCCTGAGGGAGCGGAAGGTAGAGATCCGTAGGTGCATCATCGCATCCCTTTATCTACAATCAGTGATGAAGCGCTGATGCTTCGCGATGACCCGATAACGCCATCACCGGCAGTGCTTAGCGGGGCAGCAAGAAGTGATCAGGGCAATTCCTGCTGCGTACAGACAGTGTAATCATGACTGTGCAGATGAAGCGATACCTAGGCAGTTTTCGTTGACAGCCAGCAACGGCACGATGTATTGAGTTTCTAGCTGGAGGCGTGGCGGCACAAAGTCACAAAACTGCGTCCCACAATGTGCAGAATCTGAAACCTTGACAAAATAAATTTGCTTGTGAATATTTTGAGGTGCAAGATGAGCAAAGAGCATGTATCGTTTGTTAAGGGCTGACTGCGATCACAGCGCCGTTTGCGATCACAGTGCTGTTGTGAGATAAAATCGTTCGCCGATACTTCGGGGAGGTCGCAGTGCGAAGGCACTCGTCACTGGTTTCAGCCTCCAGACTACGTCATCGTGCGCCGATACTTCGGGGAGGTCGCAGTGCGAAGGCACTCGTCTCTGGTTTCAGCCTCCAGACTAGCCGGCAATTTTCTTGTTGCAAGTGCAATTATGTCGACGGGAAATGGTGCTTCTACATCAGAAACCAGCCAGAACTCACTTCAGTGATTTCTAGTTCGCTGCTACAAAAATATACCAAAAACGTTCCCCCCCCCCCCCCCCCCTCCGATTCTTCAAAACTGCATTTTCGGCACATTCAGAATTATGGAGGAGCGATATCTCCAGTTCTATATCAACATTTACTGTAATTCTTTTCGTGGTAGAAGGAAATGCAGAGGTTATGCAATAATGCTAACTTTAAACCACTGCTTCCTTGAGAAAATTTTCAAAATAAATCCTTTGTCATCAAAATGAACTAATTCTGTCAAATTTGACCACCTCTAACTTACGACCAAGTCATCCTAGAATGCTCATTTATGCCTTATTGCACTCCTTGGCGACTTTAGATCATTTACAAAAAGAAATCTTCTCCACAAGATGGTACTTTCCATGATAAATCTAAAACTGTCTGCTGCAGGAGGGAACAGTTTGCCGTTTTGGAATCGGCACACGAAAATACACAAACAGTGAAAGTTTGGTACAAATCTGTCCATAAATAAAGAAAATAGTATAAAGAGGGGTGTCCGCCCTTAATTCGGACGGGCCCCTGAAGGGGAACCATGTGAAGATACAACATTCTCAACAGGCGATCGTCCATATACGGTGGAACCTCGTTATAGCGAAACTGTTTATAACGAAATAATGGATACCGTATTTACATGCTAGTAAGTCGACTCGAATGCAAGTCAATCCCTCCCACCCCACATCACATTTCTGGAAGAAAAAAAAAAGGTCGTTTACACTTGTTCTTTAATAACAGAACGCAATAGCACTATCCTGTGGCCTCCACTTATCGCCAGCCGCTGTCGGATGCCGTGCGCAGGCGCACCCCGTGGGCACATTTCGAAACGAAAATGTGTTAGTCACTGGAGTACTCGTCCACACTTGCGCCATTGTCCTCACTAGCACTGCCGTCCTGATCGCTGCTATGGTCCCACAGCTCGTCATTCTAACATCGTCGTGCGGCGAAAACCGGCACTTTGCAAACAGCCACATCACGACATCGTGTGGAACAGCTGACAATTTTGCCTCGCTGCAGCTGCCACACCTGTATCACCCATTGCGAACGTCAATCTTTGCGGCCCAGCGCGCAGTTGTTCGTTTCTTCGCCGCAAAGGAAGAAACAACTGAAATCTTGCATGTAGCTGTAAACGAGCGCCGGTCACTTACCGAACCCAGAGCACAAATGATGAAGCACTACATTATTACTTGTCAAACGCGGCCGGCAGTAGCCAAATAGAGAAACCACACGTGAATGGCGTCCGCTCTTCCGTCGGCTGTAGCATGCCCCATATCTCGTTTGTCTTGCCTTTACTTATAGTGCCATGTTTTCGTTTCGATTGTACGTCGAAAGTTGTAAGTTTCGATTTTAAGTTATAACGAACGTTAAACTGCCTGAACTGCATATCACATTGTCTCCCGTGCCCCACTGACGTGTGCGCAAGGACAGGAGTGCTGACGGTGGGCAGGCTCCCGTCAATAGACCGAGAGAGTGTCCAGTCACACAGTTTCATTTTCGTTCTCGTCAAACACACGCAAAGATAAGGCACTTTTTGCTCAAAGTGGCGGAACCGCCGGACACAATCACAACATGGTGAACGGATGTAATTTCATGAAGACTGAGCGCCACTCTGTCGACGCGGTCAGAGAAACCCAAGTGACGAAACGGCGAATGGCGAACGCATGAGACCTGCCGCGGTGGCTCAGTGGTTGGGGCGCTCGGCTACTGATCCGGAGTACCCTGGTTGGAACCCGACCGCGCTGGCTGCATTTCGATGGAGGCGGAATGCAAAGGCACCCATGTGCTGCACGATGTCAGTGCACGTTAAAGATTCCCAGGTGGTCGAAATTATTCTGGAGCCCTCCATTACGGCACCACTTTCTTCCTTTCTTCTCTCAGTCCCTCCTTTATCCCTTCCCGCCGAGATGCGAGATAGCTCCTGCACAATTTCCTTCCCCCAACAACAAATTTTCAACATATGGGGGTAAGCGATAACTGCCCCCGACAACGTCGGCGACAAAAGCAAGTTGACGGCGATGACAATCCGGCTGCCACCTCGAAGTGTCAGAGATCGCAGGGACCTCTACTGGGAACAATGAGGTACAGAAAGTATGTCAAGCTAATCCAACTGCAGCGTAAATCCACCTCAATCCAAGATGGCGCTTTTTTGGCGCCTTTTGCGCCGGCGAAAAGCCGATAAGATGGCTGATTTTGACCCGCAAGCGACTGAAATTAGTCCGAAAAATCGAACTTTCGGACTTTTGAAGTCCGAAATATCCGTTGCGAATATGTATGTGCTTCTATGGGATGACTGACGGTGCCTCATCGAGGTCCAAAGTATTCTAAAGGTCCGAAGGTCCGAATTATTGGAATCCGAATTACCCGTCGGCTACTGTAAAACATTTCATGGAACTGTGACGACTGAAAGTGTGGGCCGCAACGCCCAGCCAGCAGAGCCCAGACAAGACTAAACAAAAACATGCACACCTCATTAGGTGTTTTCCTGGGGCGTCTCGGGGGAGGGGTTGCACTGGGGTAAGTTTAGCCACCGGCGAGCAGTATCTCGCCGTATCTGTCTAAATTACTGGAAAACAGCCAATGAAACCCTGACGCAGCGTTACGAGATTCAGTGCGAAGCCCGGCCAATAGAGTACTTGAATGCGAAGCATTTGTCTTCCAACTGTAGATTTCTGCATTCTTGTCTTGGGGTTAAAGGTGTGAACATAGTGAGAGATGGGCATTGAATAAAAACTGACTGCTGAAAGTAAGAAAACAAACAAATACATACAGAAGTGACCGACAGCACAAAAAAAAAAGAAGAAAGGGTCCATTCACAAGCACAAGCATCAACAGATTACAACGAAAGATTGGGACCAGGAAAAGAGGAGAGAGGGGGGGGGGGTGGGGGGGGGGGGGGGGGGGGTCCCTGGCACATGTTGAAGGCTGCTGGGGTTCCTTGAGGCATAGAAGTTTGAAAACACCTGTTAGATCATTTATTAATAGAAATTTTACCCACAATGTCTTATGTTTATTAACCATGCTTCTACCAAACAGAACATACTTTCCATGATATACAGTAAAAGCTCGTTAATTCGAACTTCACGGGACCGGGAAAAAAGTTTGAATTATCCGATGTTAGAATTATCGAACGGCCTTGAAAAACCTGACCAGAACCATTTGCATTACATATATGTACCGTATTTACTCGCGTAGTGAACCCACTCGCATAATGAACCCACCCACCCCCACTTTTTGGCTAAGAATTGAAAGCGCCAGTGGTTAACGCTTCCCTCCGTTTCGCACCGTACGGTCCACAATGCATTTCTTGGCGCTGCGCCAAGATGCTGCGCAGCGATAAAAGCACGATGTGTTTACCTTTTGACGTTAGCTCTAGCAAGGGGGAGAAGTGAACTTTGCAGAGTGCCAGCACTTGTCCGGTTGTGCGAAAATTTTCAGTATGTTCGCCTTAAGGGTGACCCACATGAAGCGAACATTAAGCTGCAGATTTTGAGCTGCGCGACGGAAAATGGGCGGCTGCCACCAGACCGCTGCCGCCAGGATTTAGAAATGGCACGATTCCATATGCTTAGTAAAATGCTGAAAAGAACAGCTGTGCATTTACATTTAAGCTATTTTTTATTCAATGACGGCAAAGAGGACGAATTATTCTTTGTGACCCCTTTCTGAACCAAAATAGTTAACCTGTTAGAACCTCCCCACACTTCCTGACGTCAACCGACGCGTAGTGGCTAAGCCTAGCAGCTTTGAAAATCCAGAAGCATTCTGAAAGTCTGGCGCGTTTCATCGCTAAAACTTTGTGCTGCGGGCATCTTCAGAAAAAGTAAAGCTTCGTGCTTCTTCTGTTCGCCGTGAGCATGAGGCACAGTGTAGTGGCAACAAGAAGTTCGTGGTGAAGCACGAGGCCGCTTCGGCAGGCGCGGCCATGTTGTAGAAGCGGGCGGAAGTCAGACGTGATCGCGCCCTGATTGGTTCGTGCTGATAGCCAACGTTGGCCGCTTCCAGCCAATGGCTGACTGCCGGGCTATAGTGCCTAGAACCTTCTAGGCACTATAGCTGGGCGATGCTAAATGCCGGCGTCATGATCGCGGCTGACCGCATGCTTCCGTTGGCATCTGATGGGTGGAAGAATGTACGACACTCGCAAAGAAAGAAAAAGATTTTCACACATAATTTGTACCGCCCTTACGAAGTCAGCCTTTCATGGACGTTCGCTGGGACCGCGGCGACAGTATGGGCGTTGGCTGGGACCGCGCCAGCAGTATTTCCAGATTAACAGGGCTCGAATTAACAAGTATTTAGTTGCGAGTTTCAAAGGCTGCGCGGAAATGAGGGTAGGCAGCCGCCACCACGGCCGCCAACCCCTCCTGTCCTCTGCCACCGGCCGCCGTGCTGGTGATGGCGCCATTTAGGCTTTACCTTCTCTTCCAGTTTTATCTGGTTCCATCTTTTGTCCCCGTTAAGGACGTGCACAGCCACTATGTGAAGGTGCTTTTTTTTTTGGCCACGTGCTGTGTGCCAAGTCGCCCAGACGTGGCGGCGCGTAGTTCGAATCATCTGAAGCGGAATCGACTCGCTTTCGAATTAACAGGCTTTTTATACACAGATCTCTATGGAGCTTGGCCAGACCAAGTAGTGTACTTCGAATTATGCGAAAATTCGAACTATCGAAGTTTGAATTAATGAGCTTTCGCAGTACCTACAACTGTCTGATGAAGGAGAAAAACTTTTGCAGTTTTGGAATCATCACATGAAAATGCACAGCGAAAATCTGGAGTAAATCTGTCCATAAATAAATAAAAAAAAAGGTATAAGAGGGGTCTCCCCACTTAAAATACAAAATACACAGACTACGTCACATTTCTTTGACACATGCTGTGCCTGCCCCACACTTACTCATGAGCCCTGCTCTGGCCACCAAGTTTCATGGCTTCGTCGCGCAGCGCCTTCTCCACTTGGAGCAAGGTTGCGGGCATGTCGGGCATCAGAGCCAGGCACCACACTACCCCTTTCGCAGACACCGTCACTTGCATGGACAAAATGTCTCCGACTTTGACAAGGTCCAACACGGCGCGCATGGGCCGCCGGTGAGGCATCATGCCTGGTTCCGCTGCTGAGGCCATCACTGAAGCAGCCACGGGGCCAGCTGCTGCTTTCAAGCTGGCAGCAAGCCCTTCAGCCACCAGCTGCTGGTTGAGAGTTTGTCCACCTGCAGAGGAAAGCAGAGGCTTGAAACAGGAACCAGTCAAGACACATCTGTGCCTTGCCTACAAGCACTTCACCTAAAGAGCGAAAAAAAAAAAAGCATTCTGAACGCGACACAAAGACAACTCTGGGTGATGACATAAATAAGATGTGCCCCAATAAGGACAAACTGATGCCCACATAAAAGAAATGGTTCTGCACTCCCTGTTCTGACCCAGCATGCAGTCACATACAGACCCTGTTCACTATCAGATTTGGCGAGGGCGGTAGGAGGCTCCTGCATGGCAACCCTGTACCTCTCAGCCACCATACTCATGCGAGGTTCTAAACTAAAATCTCCAACTAAGGGGTGCTCCGGCTGCATAAAGGAAGATGAGGAGGGAGCAGTGCAATAGACATGTCGGAGGGTGCTGACAAAAGTCCCCTCCGCCGTGCCTTGGGGTCGGGGTCCTTGTTTGGTTCACTGGACAACAGGCCTGTCTGGTAGGGTACAAGAAATTGTGAATAAGATCTATAGCAGTGCTATTTTTATGAAGCTGCAACATGCAAGCTGCAGTAGAACCTTGGCAATATGCTTCTTGCTCAAACGATTTCTTGGTTCATATGTTCAAAATCGTGAGCAATAAAATTACAGTGACGCTATTCGTAAATTAAATCTGGAGCAAATTATGGAGCACTAAAATATCAAATTTGAAGCACTTTGGAGCAGACGAATGTCTATTTCGGAGCAGTCTGGAGTATCAAAATTTGCAATCCCGAGAACTTTTGAGCAGTAACACCAATAATTAGAAGCACTCTGGGGAAAGTAGCTTTTAGATTCCAAATCTCTTAGGATGGCAAACAATGCTGGAAAAATTTGAACGATGTAAATGTATGCTACATAATTATGCTTGTTATTATTGGCATAGAGTCGCACCCGACAGGTCTTCAATTTCAAATTTCATGCAGTATAAGCAAATTCTGATCGTATGATACGTTTGGCAGCCAACACTAGGTGCACTAACATACGAGGGGGCCAAGCCCAGGGGAAGGCTGCATGAGAAAAATTGCAGTGGCAGCCAGCCACCTAAGTGGCTTCTCCGCAATGCGTAAGTGCAATGGGGCAAATTATCCATAAAAGATGCCGACGACAATAAAGACGAAATGGCTACTTTCACCTGTGACGTCACTGGAATGGCCATGTTGCTAAGTTTGTTTAGCGCAAAGGACGATACAAATGCAGACAGAAGCCAAGCCTAGAACCTGCAGTCGAAAATTTAAGACTGCGCTCCTGGACAAGCTGCGCAATCCAGTTTGCCTCTATAACACCATTTCTTTGGTTTCAGTTTTATTTTTTCATTTTCTAACGTGAGGAGGCGATGTGAAAAATGGAACTGACCAGATGTAGTCCATTGGTCGCTGATCATGGTGTCCGTTTCACCACGCACTCTTCAAAGTCTAAAGGCTATTTTGCCGGTTCTTATGCAGTCTTTTTTTTTTTTAGAGCAGTAGTGATGAGTTAGGCAATCATGTGGAATGGTCGGATTTCAGTTTCGATTGCAAAACCATTTCAGAGGCCGGAACATCAGTGTGTTCGCAGTGTTTCGTTTTACCGTTCACGCATTTTATGTAGTGCACTTGAGTTGCAAATGATGACAGTGTTTTTATTTCGTGATTTAGGCTCTTTGAAACATACTGCCAAGATATTTTACCAAATGCACCAGCAGAATTTTGATTTATGATGATTTCAGGGAAGGCTATGACCCCTTTCATCCACAGAACCCATTTGCTACCAACTAAAAAAAAATTATGAAAAGGAGGAATTGAATCTCTGCTGTCGAAAACAGGAGCAGCACTCGGAACAAGTGTAATGTGCAGCACATCCCATATTTACCTCCATTTTGTGTCCTCAGGCGACTGCTTCGCTTAGAAGCATGCTGAAGTTCATGATGATAATTTTATGGCACAAGGGCATCTATGGCCAAAGAGCACCATGGCACAAGATGTTTTTCATTGACTCAAGATGGGTCAAGCCAATTCCCCAAAGAAGCCACACACTAGGCAAGGAAAAAGCCTGTGCCCGGTACCTGGCAGCATTGGGTATTGAACATCGCACATGCCGCTTCCAAGGCAGATGCTCTAACCACTAGGCCATCGCTGCGGTATCCTACAGGTCATTGCAAGTGGACACAGGATTACATACTGAACTACCTAATGGTTCACATGTTTTTTGCATGGTATGCACTTGACGCTGTAGCCCCAGCAAAATTTTGGTGCAGGTTTAGCATGCTTTTGTATTGTTGTCCATTTGTACCATACGAATAAAAAAACAGCAGGCAGTGTACATCAAGATCAGCCAGCAAATACCCTGAGGCAAGCATGTGTTTTAAATCCACCATTCTGGGATGCTTTGATGTCAGGCTTTCAAGGGCCCAGCACTATTCAAGCATTTCAAGGTTTACAATTTTGCCACAAATCAAGCTACAGACATCATGCACAACATTTATTATGTTTATCTCTAAGTACTTATGGCGAGCATTGGCATATATGACTTAAAGTGCAACAACACATCTACGTTGCCTTGACATTCACTTGCGACCTTCGCTGAAATGCTTCACATCATCCAGGTTAGGGCTTAAATTTGCTAAAATTCTGCTGTGCAACATCCTCAGTCGAAACAGATGCTCAGTTAGTTCTGAGTATACACGGTGCAGGTGAAAGTGCATCGGAGGGAATCCACCATGGAGCATTTCATGCAGCTGACAGTGAAAGTGGCTGTGCAGTGCAGTGATGGCAACTAGCCCTCTGCTCTTCACAAGTCAAGGCCTCTGACTGTGCAGATCCAGTTAACTAAGGACTCCAGGCCTTTCAACGAGGTAGCAAGCTGATCTCCATCGAATGCCCCTCTTTCCTCCCGAGAGCAACCTTAAGGGCAGGACTACCATGCATACAGTGAAAGCTCGTTAATTCGACCCCCGTTAATTCGGACAATCGGATAATTCGACCTGCACGCATGGTCCCTACAATTATATACAGGAGTCTATGGGGCAAAACTCTCGTTAATTCGGACAAATTTTACCGCCCATCGGTTAATTCGACCTAGTTCCACGGCCCGCCAAGAGCGGCGCTACTGTAAAGTTGGAAAAAAAGAATGTAGCGTAGGCCATCCGTACGGTCATCGTCATCAGCAGTGCGAGAGAGGGCGAGGGAAGCAAGGTTAGCAGTGGCCGAAGCGCCCGGTGTCTTTCTTTGTGCTTCGTTGCCTCTTGCAGTCGTGCTCAGTCGTCGTGTTAACCCTATCTTCAGCAAGTCTCGTTTTGGCGTGTGTCGTCGTTGCCCCGTGTTTCTTGCTGCTACGATCGCGGTTATTGAACCCTAACACACCTTTTCTGGATATTGCGTGCTTTGCCAGCGTGTTTACTTGTCCGTGCTGGAAGACTTCTGTGAACAAATTCCGGATGGTTCGCGTGCCGCGGAGCATCTGGCAGCTGTTAGAGCTATTGTAGCCGCTCAAATTCGCCCGAAAAAGCAGACAACGATAACAAACTTCTTTGCCAAATAAAGGTATGTCATGCTGGGGCAAATTTCATGTTTTTTGTGGTTCAGTCAATATTTCGACATTCGGTTAATTCGACAATTTTTCGCGGTCCCGTCAGTGTCGAATTAACGAGCTTTTACTGTACAAGCAGCTGGTGCCAGCAGCTAGAATCTTCCAGGAACACTCACCTTTCCTTGAAGCCAGTTCCACTTCGTGCATGTCGTCCACCAGCTTGAGTGCATTAGCGACCACTGGGCCTGCTTGAAACATGGTGGCCAGCATTGTATATGCTTCCATGGTCCAGCCTATGGCGGCAGACGCTGGGCGCACCCCATGCAGCTGGCAACGCACTGCCTGTGCTGGCAGCTGCAGGTAGCGATCCGGGAGGGGACGAATATTTTCGGGGGCCACTGGAGCCACGTTGCCATAGTCAATGAAGTACACCATGCACACTGATCCCTGAAAGAGAAAAGCAGTAAAGCTGTGAAGCTACAGCCCCGCAGCATACTATAGTCGGATACAACTTAAGAACACACCAGCTTTTCCCCAGACCCGGGTCCCTTCCTGCCAATGGCGTCGGCTGGTTCTCATGACCCTGCTAGTGCGACAAAGCAGGGAGGGGTAGATGAAAGGGGACAGTCCCCTTCCTCCATGGTCGGGGATGGAACCCTCTCTCTGTTGAGGCGCCACTCCCTGCATTGTAAAATGACAATCAGCTGATGCCATTGGTTGGACTGGGGGTCCTCAGACGGGGAAAGCGGCTGTGTTCTTAAGTTGTATCCGACTATATACAAGTGAGACCAAAAGCAAACTATGGCAATATTGTTCAGTGGTACTAACATTAATAAAGAATACAGTTCAGACCATTTATAACGTAACCGCTTATAATGCTGGACCAGATTATATGCGGCTTTTTGTGACCACCGCTTCGCTTCCCATAGAGTTCAGTGAATTGGCGTACCGCTTAATATGCGGCAGCGCTTAACCGGAGACCACGTATAGTGCTGTTTCTGGAAAGCCTGGTGGCCAGCATACCGGTGCGGGTCCGTGAGTACTGGCGGGCACGACGAGCGTGCTTCCCTGATTGCGCAAGAAGGGGGCAACAGGCGGGGCGGGGGAGCGTTGTCAGCGTGGTTCAAGGCAAGGTGGAAGGCAGGAGAGGATAAAAAGAAATATAAGTCGCAAGGCAGGCGTTTTTCCTCTCCTTCTCCAGTGCGCCTCCGTTGGGCGCACCGACTGGACAAAACTTGAAGTGATGGCATGGCCAGACTGGAGCATGCTGGAGCGGCGGCGGCGAGCGCATGGCACGACGCTGCAAGCGCTGCTCACACCACGCATGTGTGCAGCAGCATCTTGTCACACCTGAGCCCATGAGCGAGATATGAGTTGTCGCGTGTAGCGAAAAGTTGACAGCGTTAACAAGTCAGCTGACAACATAGGCAAGTCTACCAGCCTCAGCTGCCTTCAGTTCCGATGGTGTCTGCTCCTCCGAAAGCCAGGAAACGGCAAGCTCTCGAAACCAAGCAGACCATTGCGAGGGACGTCGAGAGTGGTTTGAAAAATGCTACGGTGGCAAAAAAGTACGGTGTCGCCGACGCTACTATGTCCGCCATTTGGAAGAACAGCGACAAGTTGCGACACCAGCTGCAGGAAGACTCCGCGTCACTTGCAAGGAAGCGGAATTGTGCGTCAATATATGAAGATGCCGCTGCTTTGTTTGAATGGTTTCGAGAGGTCTGGGCCCAGAGCATTCCAGTGAAGGGTTCAATATTGCAAGCCAAGGCCAGGTGCCTTGCAAACATTTTGGGGCATGATGGTTTCAACCTATTGAACGGTTGAATTCAGTGTTTCAAGGACCGGCACGAGATAAGCTCATCACCGTTGTCGCCAACCCCTACGGCGTTGTGTGTGAAGTAGCCGGCCCAGATCAAGTGTAGACAGCGTGGCAGCGGTGCGTGGTCACGATGAGCCTCTATCCAAGGATGAGCCTGACGAAGCGAGTGAAAGTGCAGCAGAAGTTTCGTGCAAGGACGCGCTCGACTGTTGCAAAAAACTGTGCCTCTACTGCGCACAGCGAAACCTCAGCAAGCAAGCGTTCAAGTGCCTCATTGTTTTTGAAGATGAAGTTATGAACAGCGCAGTTCAATCGCAGCGCCAGACTAAAATAACCACATTCTTTCATTAACTATGGCACTTCGACAAAAGGGTCAAATAGACTTCTTTGTTGTCTGTGATTGCAGTGTTGTGCGTCTGATGCATTGTTGCAGATGCACTTCGAAAGGTAGGCTGGCGATTCTGAAAACGCGAATGCATGGAAAAGCTACTTTTTGGTTACAGTGCAGTACCGCTTATAACGCGTTATGTGGTATGTGTTATAAGTAGTATATGCTGTATTTGGAGGCACACTGAGCTCACAAAGTAACATGTCCTAAGCTACATCCAACCCACAAAGCATGGCTGTAATGAATGACTGCTGATCAATGCTGAATGCCCGGAATTTTTTATTAAAGGGTAACTCCAGGGGTTTTTTCAACATTTCCAGTTAATTGGTGCATGACATTCCATGTATTCCCCTGCCTCCAGCACAAGAATTTGTTTATTTTTTAAATATACCAAGCAGAACTATTTTAAGTCTTTCCGGATAAAAAATACAAAAATCTCAATTTCCAAAAAATGGCATATTCGGACTCAATATACTCTCAAAAACCTGCCTACAAAGTTTCAAGGTGTCGCTCAACCTCCAACTACTAAAAAATGGAATACATTAGATGCCTCCGAAGCGCTGAAATGGAGAGTTCTGAGCAAAATGTGGAAGCACTTCGCACCCTTTGCTTCCCACAACCGCATCCCCGATGGCCGCCATCTGGGTCTTATTCAAAAGCTGGTGCCCTTCCCTACACACTAGTATTACAGTAAAAGCTCGATTCAAACTGATGCCCGCGTCCCGGAAAAGCCCTGTGTATTTCAATGGGAAAAAACTTCCGATAATTCGAACAAGTCAGCATCCGCTGCGGTTAATTCGAACAAGGAGCCACTGGCTGACACCACTTTTAGTAGATAGAAGTTGACCCATAGCGAGTAAACCACGCTCCAAATTTACCAGAGATTTAAAACAATGGAAAAGAAAAAAAGCCGAATGCACGAGGCTCACGGAGCCCCTGTTCCGGTGCATGCCGTAGCAGGTTTTCGCTGCCGGAGCACTCGCCCGCAGAGGGTTTCGTACTATTAACTAGAGGGAAAGCTGGTGCCCCGCCTATGGGAGTTTGCATGGAGCTTCCTCGAGACCACATCAGCCACCATGGGCGCTCAAAGAATCATGCGGCGGAGAGCTACCGACTGCAGAACCACAAATTTTGGCCAAAAAAAAAATGCAAAAACAAACATTGCTCGATAATAAAGAATGTTCTAACATTCAATATAAATTGCAACAAACAAGCAGAAAAGCATGTAAATGTAAGGTATGCCCCAAATAAGCGATGGCTTGCTCTCCTGTTGGCCAAATATTGTACATCACAAAATCCCATATTTCATGCTTAACAGGCACACTTTTAAAAATAAATAGTTTTAAAAAAAATGTTGTCGCTTCAACACTTTAAGAGGTTTTTTTCATGGCATTTCGGAAAACAAAAACCTTTCATTGGCGCCGTATGCTGTTGCATTTTCGCTACTATGGCTTTTGCGCACTACGTTTGCGCCAAAGTAGTCTGTGCGCAGGGTGTGCCGTCGACAGGTTGGGACCTCTCAGTAACGCTACTCTGAGCACCAAGCAGCTCATCGCCCCGTGATGCTTTGAGCGCCCATGGTGGCTGAGGTGCAGTGCCGCCAGCTTTCCCTCTAGTTATAGCAAGAAATTCTATGCTCGTCCGCACCGCTGATGCTTCGGCGCGAGCCGTTCCAGCTTCAACACCGACCTCCGAATGACTGGCGCATGTACTTCAAATGTTATTTCCCCAGCTTTGAATTTTTCACCAACGTGACTAGCCTTATGGAAGTTTTTGTTATGTTTTTATGATGCAATTCCAATTAATCCTATACCGTTGAATTCAGAAAGAACTGAACTATAAAGCTATGCAATTTTTTTATGGCTAAGTCGAACTAAAAAAATTTTCTGAAAAATGATGTGACTTAACTATATGTGGTAATTATAGAGCTTCGACATAACTGAACATTTTTGTATGATGAGGTATCTCTATAACAATGCAATAGCATAGCTATGCACTGCAAGTATTTGTCTACACCTCCATTTCAAGTGAAACCAAAAAATATTGAGGGGAAGTGATGATGAAGATGAATTTTTATGGCGCAAGGGCAGCTTTGGCCAATGAGCACCATGGCACAAGGTAGTTTTCATTTCACAAGGTGGGGTCAAAGAACCATTTCCCAAGCATTTCACCCTAAGAAGCCGAGCACCATGCAGGGGAAAGCTTGTACCCATTGTATCACAGGTGGGTACCCGGCGGCACTGGGGATCAAACCCCGCACCTCCCGTATACAGTCGAGCCCGCTTATAACGAACATGAGCGTCACGCGGCGTCCGTTCGTTATATCCCGAAGTTCGTAGTAAGTGGACCACAGCTTTAAAGACAGTTGCTTGTCAAAACACAAAATTTTTGTTCGCGAAAAAGTCCGTGATGGACGTCTGTTTTCGCAGCGCTGATTCGATGAGGGAGGTCTCCAGTTTATTTAAAGCAGAAGAGTGCTCTTCACAGAGGCCCTTGGCATAGACAACTTGTCTGAGGTTTTCTATGCAGCCCATTGCTACAGGCGTGCTTATAGGTGCTGGCTCCGAAGTTTCATCCTCATCCGATTCCTCCGCGTTATTCTCGTCCCGCACTTAAGAAACGATGCCCTCGTCCGTGCACGGTTCCGCGGTGTCGGCATCATCATCGATAGAAATAAAATCTTTCCAACCAATGCCATGACCTCCCATGTCGGAGTCAACGACGCGCTGCCACAAATCGCCGCCAGGCTGGTCATCTTCCGTAGCATCAAGCTGGCCATCAGACACTGTGTCGACGAAGCCAGCCTTGTGGAAGCAGTTCCGCACGCCAGTGGCCGTCACCTCCACCCAGGCCTTTTTCATCATCTCTACCACTGAATACAATAGAAATGAGCCTGCGTTCCCGTCCGCCATCCCGAATTACCACCAGGGCCCGAGATTTGAATGAAGCCAATGAAACGTACGCACCGCAACAAGAGTGACAAAAGCGTGCGACAGGGCAGACGTGCAACGTGCACAAGTGGCAATCAAGCTAAAGATACAGACGCACAGCACCAGAGGAGAGACCAATGAGGGGCGTCCGTGAACATTAGTGCAGCTACCTCTTGGCTCCCACGGAAGGCCTGCTTCACGGAGCGTGGCCTCTGCGATCAGCGGTAGCGCGGTTGGTCGTGGAGGCCACGTGCTGATTTGCAAGAGAGTGAGGAGAGGGAAGCGGGGTTGCGAGGAGGGGCGGGATGGCGATCTTGGAAGGTGCGTCGGCGGGGAAAGGGTAGCTCGCTTGAGAGCGGCACGAAACGGGGCGGGCAGTTCGCCTGCGATAAGGCATCGCGGCGCCGGACTTACGCCATCCGTTTGCTGTAACCGATCAGCAGGACTTAATGACGTTCGTTATACGTGCAATTTTGTGCCATTGAAACAATGTATATTTTGACGGCCGCTCAGGCCTCGTTCTCAGTCTCGGAGGCGGATGCTCAAACCACTAGGCCACCGCTGCAGTTGAATATTGAGGAAAAGTGTCTTACGACCCGTAAAAATACCTAATTAGGTTTGAGTTATTTTTCCATAATACGAGAACTAATTAAGGTATGCCAAAACGAATTATATTTTTAGAACAAGAGAAAAATTCATATACCAGTCTAATTTTACTACGATATCTTATAATAAAAATGTTCATATAAGCCCTGCGTCTCCTCTTAAGAGTATAAACACCTAATCTTGGTGGCATGTTTTCTTCTCTACAATGATGTGCAAGACTGCTACGCATGAATCACCACGTGATACAGTCGAACCCGGATATATCGAATTCGACGGGGATCGGAAAATAGTTCGATATAGCGAAAATTCGATATACAGATATAGGCCAAAAAAGCACTCGCGATCATAAAAAATTGTGGCTTACCAATTGGAACAGCCGCGAATCACATAGCATGTGCACACAATATGAAAGCGCTTTATTTCACGGAAAAAAAATCACTAATTTTGGGCTGCTTTTTCTTCTGGGAAATGAAGTTTAAAACACTAGTTTCAATCTTCTCGAGACTGTCTAGGTGCGAGAGCCCAGTGCCTTCCATTTCGCCGCAACAGCGCCGAATCAGGCTGAACACTGACGCCAGTTCAGTGGCTGTGCACGGACGCGTTTCTTCAAAAACACAGTTGACCTCGTTGTCGCTGGAATCACTGTCTTGAACGCCAGCTATTCCGGCCACAATGTCCTCATCAGCGAGGTCGGCTACCGCTTGAACTTTGCTGTCAGCGTTAATGAAGTCATCAACAGTAACTTCGGGCGGGACGGTGCCGGAAAAATTGGACAAGTCGCGGAACGCGTCCTCCAAGCACTCATCGTCATCTGAAGCTTCCAGACATTCATCTCTAGCCACTTCAAGGCCTGCCTTGCCAAAACAGTTGGCTACTGTGGCCTGCTTCACGTCGCCCCAAGCGCCGGTAATCATCTGGATCGCGCCAAGCAGGTCAATCTTGAGATCGGTTCCCATGCGGAGGTTTATGAGGAGCCGTTGAATAAGTCGCTTCCGATAGCCTACCTTGAATGCCTTTATGATACCCTGGTCGAGGGGCTGCAGTCTCGCTGTGGTGTTCGGCGGGAGAAACTTCAATTCGATGTGCTGCAGCTTGCAAGTTGTTTGATGGGCCGAACAGTTGTCTACCAGAAAGCAAACTCGGCGGCCCAACTTGCCCAACTCAGCGTCCCAAGCCTGCAGCCATTCAACAAAAAGTTGACGTGTCATCCAGGCCTTCCTATTACAGCCGTAGCGGACGGGAAGCTGTTTACAGTTCTTGAACCAGCGCGGTGACTTGCTCTTCCCGATCACGAATGGCCGTAGCTTGCACGAGCCGTCCATGTTGGCTGCAAGCAGCACCGACACACGCACTTTGCTCATTTTACCACCGTGGCATGTGGTTCCACGAAGAGCGAGTGTCTTATTCAGCAACATTTGCCAAAAGAGACCAGTTTCGTCTGCATTAAAGATTTCTGCAGGCGAAAACTTCTCAGTGATCTTCGGCCACTCCTCAGAAAGCCACTGCTGCATCTCCTGGCTGCTGACAGCCCCACTTTCGCCTGAAATGGCTTTTCCTACAATGCCGTGGCGGTTTTTAAACCGTTGCAGCCATCCAGTGCCACCGCAAAAGTTCTCTTCGCCAAGAGCCGTAGCAAACCATTTGGCCTTTTCGATTAAGGTCGGGCCATCCACGGGAATATTTTTCGCTCGGATTTCAAGAAACCACGTGTAGAGTGCCTTCTCCACTTTGTCAAAAGCAGCAGGGCGCACACGACACGCTCCCGAGCGACTTTCCTCACCTGCTTTAAGCTTGATGTCCTGCTTGTTCTTTAACAACGTACTTAAAGTACTCCGCGGAATGCCGAATGCGTCTGCCACGGAGGACTTCTTTTCTCCATTCTCGACACGCCGGATTACTTCAAGCTTTCTTGCAAAGTCCAGATTCTTCCTCTTTTTTATGTCCGCAGATGCCATAGCTCACCAGATGACTGCAATCACACACGGCACGTTGAAACAGAGGTACGCACAACAACACGCACGATGTGCAGATGGAGCAGTCCGAGCGAAGCCTGTTCGAGCGACAGTCAACGGGGCTGCGAAGGAACGACAAAGGGAAAAGAAAGAAGAGAGCGGGGAAAAAGATCGGCCGTCGAAGGCGCTATGTTCGTTTTTTGAGCCCTCTCTGGCTCTCTCGTCTCCCCTGGCCCACGAGCGACCGTGCCGACCCTTCACTCTCTCTCTCTCCCTTTTCCCAGGAAGCGTGGCTTGGAAACGTTGCCGCGTCTCCATGCCGCGCGCTCTCTTCGATGAGCTCCAATGCCCTTGCCCAATGCACACGCCGGCGGTAGAGGAGGAGCGAGAGAGCTCGCGCCGGTGGGGCGCAAGAACGGGGGAAAGGCTCTCCGTCTCCGTCGCTAGGCGACGGCCGCGCATGCGCAGAGGAGGAGCCTGCTGACTGACTCTGCGGAAAAGTTTACCTCTCAGGACCGGACACGAATGTCTTTGGGAAAAACGCACCTTCCAGGGGCGCGGCGCAGCGCGCCGTTCGATATATCGAATGTCCAACGAAAATGGAATTCGATATACTACGCAATTGTCCTATACTTTTACATAGTATTTTCAAGGGGGTAATCTGTGTGTTCGATATAGCCAATAATTCGAAATATGCGGGTTCGATATATCCGGGTTCGACTGTATTTGCCTATGACCGCTAAATAATTTATAATTGATTTTTTTCTGTCATGCTGTTTCGGTTTCAACATCTAAACGATGGCTGTGACGTCAGAGTGCTTTTGAGTCACGTGAGGCACGGAAAAAAAAGGCCATGTAATCGCTGCTTCATCATTTTAATTTATGGCAGTACTGAAGCCAGCCTTCCTCAAGAGCCCGAATGACAACTAATGTAGAAGCAGCGATTATATTGCAGTTTTTTTCATGTTTCACGTGACCTGTAAGCACATGTTGACGCCACAATCCTCATTCGGCTGCTGAAACCGAAACAGCGCAAGAAAAAAATGCGATTATAAATTATTTAGCGGTCGTAGGAGAATACCAGGTGGTAATCCATTTGTAATAATGCCTTATGCATCATTACAAACAAGAAAAAACGCGCCCAAAAGTTAGGTGTCTATACTCTTAAGGGGGGACACTGGTCTTAGACCCATTTCCTTATTTTTAGTCTAATCCTAATGAAACTGTATCAACTTGCTTAGTTTTTTTTTACTGATTTCAAATATTAAATTGCTTTTCAAATTAGTTTGCTGGTTCCTAAGATAATTAATTTTAATTAGTAATTTATTAGTACCTCTGTACAGAAAAAATGGCTCAATAAAAAATAATTGTTAACTCATGGCTACATAGTATGGTGAGTAAAGAGCGCAATAATCACAGCAGTCTTTTCATTTTACCTTCATTAGTAATTTTACAGCGCTTAGAATAGCAGCATTCAAAGTGTGAATATCATGCATAGATAAACTTTGCAAAATTATAAATTCTTGAAGCGTGATTGAACAATTGTGCTTCGATTATTGCATACACTGTCTTCAGCTTCCCTTACCAAACAATACGACATGTCTATCTGTCCTAGACGTTCAGATATTGATGTACTAAAACAGCCAGGAGCCCAAAATTTTCATGGTGTTAAATTGCCTGCTCCTGCACAAACTGAGCCCACACAGTGATCTCAATTTAATATTATGGTCAAAATACAAATTTCCTGGAGGAGAAAACTGGTAGAGTTGAAGAATAATAGCTATAGGCTCCAAAAATGTCATTTTCTAAAAATTGATTTTTGGTCCCAAAGACCAGTGTCCCTCCTTAAAAAGACACTCGATTGAAGTCTAATGGGCAAAATGACGAAATACTTCTTGACCCAGGTGCTATTAAACCTTCATGAGCCACACCAATCTTTGTTCCTTGATGAAGACTTCAGTTCAAAAGTGTTTGGGATTACTCGCAGTACACAGAGTTGTAGAAAGGTTCTCCCAGATACAGAGCGTTTGGAAATGAGCATCAAGACAAAGACCACGAAACACTCTAAAAATTTCACTTCTACAACTAAAAACTTTTTTTGGCACATACTGCAAGCTAATGCTTACGCAACCTGCTGTGTGTATTCGAATTTATTTTTTTTTTGTTGGGGGGGGGGGGGGGGGTGTTTTGAGTACGCCAGAAGCCACAGGTGTTCCCCCCACCCCCCCACCCGCCGCGGTTCGGGTGTCCACCAAAATATGTGAGACAGTTACTCTGTCATTTCCTTTCCTCAAAACCAATCTTCAGAACCAATTTTCAATTTTCTTCCAATGCAAAGGATATGTGCATCACTGGCTCCCTGAAACAATGGACACCTCAGTCGCATTAAAGTGCAGACAGATGTGCACTGCATGCATTAGGGTCAGCGTTCATTGTGTACATTGCCATCAGGGTTGACAACGTTCTAGACTCCACAAAGCTCTAGACTCAGATGCTTTTGAGGAATGGAAGGTGCATAACTGGCTCCCTGGGTCATTGGACCCCTCAACAGTGCTTTCAGGCATGTGGCAGTGGTAAGAGAGAGATGTGGGCTGCATGCATTAGCACTGACAAAATTGTGGCAGACACGCGGCACTGCAGCAATAGGCCGCAGCGTTCAATGGGTGACCAACCTCTTGTGATCAACCAATGATTTAACTGCCACCTACCAAGGTGGGCACATTGCCTATCCAGTGTGCGGAATGCACTCAACGTTATAAACACCAAGCCCCATCTAGTTGCCCGATACACCACAGCTTTCACTCTCTGACCAAGTTCAGCAGAAGTTAAACCGCAGCTATTTTTTTCTTCGAACCTGCACATCTTTTTGTGATTTCAAATGTAATTAAAGAATCAATCTGAAAACAACTCACCACTGCAGTGACCCTAGCACGATACCACTGGCCGTCATCTTTGAACAGGGCTGCAAAAATTTCTCCCTTCACAGGCGATTGAATCCTGCTGCTCTCAGCACATGATGCCTGCAGCATCTCCTGTAGCTCTGCCAACTGTGGCATCAGGCTGAGTCTCTGCAGATAGAACTCAGACAGGCTGGTGCCGAAGGAGAAGGCCACCTAAACAAAAAAAAAGGGGAGGGAAAGAAGAAAAAGCAGCTCAACCACTGCATCACGCACCATGGAGAAAATCCACACAAAGAGGAAAGGAAGTGTCGGGAAATGGCAGCTGTCATGAACACGGTATCAGCACCTTACTTCTGCAGTGCTTCAATTACACACTGAAAAGACACGGTTCACCGCACCGTCACATGTTGAGCAGCCATTAGGAGTATCAACCTTTAGGAGACAAACCATGGTTAGAACTGCTTGGTCGGCCATGAAAGGATTTCCTGCACTGCTTCCGTTTTTTGTGGGATGCATACTACATTTCCTCTGCCAGCCAGTGGCGAGTGTGCAAATGCAGTCGACGAGCGATTTTTCGGACCCTCTAGGGACTGCAAAAACGACCGAAAAATCAGGCAGTCCGGAAAATCAAATTTCACCGAAAAAATCCCAAACTTATTGCCATTATGCTGGAGGAAGAGGTCAGTTGTATTGCACACATGTTGTGCACAACACAAGTGTGCACCACACAGCTCGTCAGACATGCAAAGATAAGGCACTTTTCGTTCAAAGCGGCGGAACCGCCAGACGCAATCACAAAACGGCAAACGGATGTAACTTCGTGATGACTGAGCACAACTCAGTCGACGCGGTCAGAGAAATCCAAGTGACGAAACGGCGAATGGCGAACGTATGAGACCCGCCGCGGTGACTCAGTAGTTAGGGCGCTCGGCTACTGATCCGGAGTACCTGGGTTGGAACCCGACCACAGCGGCCGCGTTTCGATGGAGGCAAAACGCAAAGGCGCCGAAAGTATGTCAAGCCAATTCAACTGCAGCGTAAATCCACCTCAATTCAAGATGGCGCCTTTTGCGCCGCCGAAAAGCCGATAAGATGGCCAATTTTGGCCCGCAGGCGACTGAAATTAGTCCGAAAAATCCAACTTTCGGACTTTTGAAGTCCGAAATATCCATCGCGAATATGTATGTGCTTTTGTGGGGTGACTGACAGTGCCTCATCGAGGTCCGAAATATCCTACAAGTCCAAATTACCCGTCGGCTACTGTATACAGCAGCGTAGCGTGAACAATGAGACGCCAGCACTAAAGCTATCGCCGTTTTCACGACTTCCATGAAAGTCGATGAGAGCACAGGATGGTTATAGTAGTAGTCTCTGTTGTGAAGTAAAACTTCGATGGTACGTTTTTTTTTAAAAATGAGGAAAAATTGTATTATGCAAGAAAATGCATGACCTAAACTGCCTCATTATGAGAAATGTAACTGCTGAAAGAGGTACAAAGACAATAACTGTCAATTTCACTTCATAAAAATGTCGATTAGCATTTCTTTGCACAAGATATGAACACATCCTTTTCTAGTGCTAGCAGAATTTAGTCTGCGTTAGTGCTGTCCTAAGTGCGGAAGGAACTTCATTACGCATCCGGTAGGTCGATGGCAATGAGGAAAGTAACCAAAATCTCGTCATTTTCGGATGCCTCACCCGATAGCATCTAAGTACTGCTGGGAAGCCACCATGGCGGCTGATTGTCGCAGCGTTTCTTTTTAAAGGGGCTCTGAAAGGGGTTTCAATACAGATGCGGCATGCCTAGGATGTTAAAGGACAGTACTTCACAAATATCGTTCAGCAAAAATTTTAAATGCGTTTTGTAGAAGCTGAGCTAGCTGTAGTCAATTTAAATTTCCGCTTCTTCATGCCTTTCCCTATCCTCTCATCACTTTCTGCACCTGAAATTTTGGCGCTCCTCCGCCGGTCCCACTCACTCGGCCCCTCCACCGACTTCTGGGGAGGAGTTGGCACGGCGAACCAATGACAGCAGCCCGCTGCTGACGTAAAAGTGCTACATGACGCATTCTGCGCGGATTCAAGCAAAAGCCCGGCAGCGCTGGTCGCCGCGAGACGCGGAAGAGGGAGTTTCTAAAACTGTACTGCAAACTATTGGCTCACTTGAGGTTATTTACGCAGCATAAACACTCCATGACCTGTACTCAACATAACGCAAGCCTTTTATAGCAAACCTCAAACACCCTTTGCAGGAACCCTTTAAGCTACGCTCGCCAGAGGTGGCCTTCTCGTATGAAAGCGCATTGCTGTAGTTCACAGATGCTGAGCCCCGTTGCCCATATGTATCGTGAAGAAACCTCAGCATTTCTCCTCTTCATGTCACATCCCCGCAAAAACGGCTGTCTTGAATGCTAGCGCACAGTTTTTATTTCAGTTGTTGATCGTGGTGCTTCACCTTCGTGCATTGGTGCACTGCAGAGAAGCCACTATGGCGGGTGACTGCCACTGCATTTCAGCTATTCATATCGCGTGCTCTCGTGTTCGGCCCACTTACGTGTGTGCACATGCGTGGTTGGCCAAAAAAGGTATCATACGACCACAATTTGTTGAAACTTTAAATGTAGTAGCCAGGAAATCGTGTTTCCCAGGAACGTATTAACCGGGAGAAATACAGAAATATAGGGCCGCAATTTTGAGCGACCTGGGAAATCACATGAACCGAGAACATATCAACGAGGTTTTACTGTATAAGACGCGGCTTTCTTAAAAAAATTTAGCTAGTGCGTCCTATACAAATACGCGTCTCATAAATGTTTTTTTTTCTTGTTTTTTTTAGAGTGTGGAAATAATTTGAGTTGATGTTCAGGCTTGTTTCACCATTTAGAATGAGCGGCCGCAAGTACTGCACTGTAGCCATGATAAAATGAGCCATAACGGAAAAGAAAAAAAAGGTGTCACTATCGATTACGCGGTTATAACACTGTGTTGCTTCAATACAAGGACATCTGGGTGCAACGTTCCTATGCTAATGTTATCATGAAACAGCAGTGGTAATGACTTCCACGATTATGAAACATATGGCCGTCTCATAGGCCCCAAGAACTGATATGAAATGCCCAAGAAGGCAACAGGCACGTTTCTCGCCCGCCCACACTGCCATTGACAAGCAAACTCACATTTCCAGTCGCCATTTGCAACTTTGTCTGCTCTGTATATGGGAGCTTCGAGTAAAAATAAAGCGTTGCTGCTGTGCCTACGCAAGTTTTTTTTGGGCGTGAGTGTTGCCTTTTTTTTCCATCATTTCGCGCTGCGTAAAGACTGTTCTCACAGGCACGGAGCATTTCGTAATGCTCATGCAAGCATATATAGTCAAGTCTCATTGCCCTAGCTGGGTAAATTGAGGTGCTTCTTATACACCAACTGTTTTTTTAAAGCTTGCATTTATGGGGAGTGCGTCTTATACACCGGAAAATACGGTATTGAGGCTACAAACCACCACGATGCTGATTGCACGGCTCCAGAAAGCTGGAAGAGGCACAAACGGAAGCCAACCACCTGGCCACCAACTGTTCACGCTGCTTTATCTTCTGTGGCACTGTTGGCAAGTGTGAGATAAGGCCCCTCTAATGCGAGCTAAAGCGGAAACCATGGCACAAACGCTTGCCGCATCACCCCCACTTACTCATCTAGTAAGGAAAAGCCTGCCACCTGCCATCCGAGCGGGCACAGTTTGGCGCTAGGCAGTTCGATACATCCATTTTATGTAAAATCACGTTCGACGTTTTCGATAGACAGTGCTGAAAGTTGCATTCACCGAGAAAAGCCAGACAATAAAGGTGTGATCATCATCATCATCAGCCTTACTACACCCACTGCAGGGAAAAGGCCTCTCCCATGTCTCTCCAATTAACCCTATCCTTGTTCTAGCGTTAAATGTCGTCAGGTTCAGATTCCAATGGCGGCCTGTACGGAGCCAGAGATTCTTAGCACCTTCCGCTGCATCACAGGTCTGACCGCCGCCGTGGTCAGTTGCTCCGCAGCCGCTGGGGACTGAGGGCCGAGGTTTAATTGGTTTTATCATAGGTGTGATGGTCCATGCTAATATGACAACAGCATAATATGCACAAAGTTACTCTGCGACTTCACACACCCAGCACACACTGCATGACTGATGTTCAGGGCTGACTGGACGAACATAGCACTTACTTCAACAGGCTCTTTCAATGGCAACGTAGCCAGTTCCGGCCGGCGCCCACTTAACAGCAAGTCACTTTTTGGATGAGCTGGTGCCGACTGCAAAGAGCATGAATATAGGCTTACAACAATTTTCCATACTTACTCTCCATTGATGACAGCCCAGCCATGCTGAAAGTTCGAAACACCACCTGGCAGTTAAAATATTCCATAGGGCATTTCACCAGCAGCATTCAAGGCAATCTGCCAGTAATCCACATGGCATGGCTCATGAGAGCAACGACAGAAATACAGAGAATGACACTGCATGTGTCTGCAGTGTCTTTCAGACACTGAAAGACACTGGGCAGGGAGAAATGGAATGTGCACCTTAGGAGCTGGGGAACGAGACTGTGGGCTGGTCTGCGGCCTGCTTGGAAGCTGGGAAGATTTCTCTTGATTTCCGGATTCCTCAGAATGGCCTGGTTTGCCATGTATATTGCCCTGCATGCCATCAGGGTGCGCCTTGTATGAGGGGAGAAAAGAAAGGAAAGTGGGTTCCCTCCACATGCACAATGGACAAAAGAAGCTGAACAACTCTTGGAGCTTATCAGGACCTGGGCTTGGCAAATAAAGAGAGCCTGAATGCATCATCACTCATCTGCACATTATGAGTGACGAGGGTCCTAAAATTAATTCTATTAATAAAGTACAAATCTTGAAACCTTCAGAAAAGTAGCGCGCTGATTCCAAATATGGCATTCAATTTCATGTGAAACAAGCACTTGAGCACTTATGCATTATGGTATGCAACTGTTTTGTAGAGAGCTTTAAAGAAATTTTTGCTGCAGGAAACTTGCTAAAATGCATGCCATTGCTTTTTCGTGACATCAAGGAATGCAATAAGGGTACAATTATTATCCTGGCCATCATAGACCTTGAGCTGTAAGGTTTTGAAGCTACCACTTTACAGATGAGAACAAACTTCTCTCCCCCTCTCTCTCTAAAAGCCTTCGAGCCTGCACTAGCAGCTGTGAGGCATCCTTAGCGGCAAGCATAAAAATTTCTGTGGTCCTATGTGAATGTGTACCTTCCATATAAAGGAACCATATGTACCTCCTTTCAAAGTATACCTTAGTTGTCATCCTTCACCAGGTGAGTGGACATATTTAGGCAGTTTTCGGTTAGGGAGCAGTCCAGCTTAGCAGTCTTTTCGCAGTCACACGAGGTATACATTAACAAGGTTTCACAGTACATAGGTGCATAAAGGTTTTTTTTTTTTGTACATGAAACTGAATGACACATTTAGAATCTGCACACAAAAATACATGGTCCCTGAAGATTTCTTAACTGTGACTTCATTAATTAAAATTGTTGGCTTTGTCTTGATACAGAGTACTTGTATTACATTATGCTAGGATATCTGACGAGGCACATTACAAAATCAACATGAATCAAGCGTGGAGTACGCCAACTTGTTTCCTGCATACAAGCAAATTCTCACTGCTTTCAGTACTACTTTCATCCCAGGTACCTGTAAAGAAATCAGTGCACAGAAAGAAATTACCGCACAGAATAAGGTTTATTAAACTCCTTGCGTAACCACAGCTACTTTTGCAAAAAAAGAAAAAGACTGCAAACTCCTAACCAACCCTTAGGAAGCCGAACGCGACCGTGTTAGAAGTCACTTAGCCCTCCATCGCAACTCCTCAAGCACCATTAGAGGATGCATGCATCCGCCCTGGAGCAGTTCTTTTTGAGAAGCGCTCCTTCGCAGCTTTTGTACCCCAAGCAGCCACGTGATACATCCCAAGTACTAAGAAATGGAAACTTTTTACACTCTCCGAATGGCAGCCTGGCAGCCCACCAACCCATCGATTCTTTCAGTGTCTGACATCATACCTTGCCCTCATTGGTTGACTGTGGTGCGACGTCACTACCTCTGCCAACCAATCCTGAAATAGCATGACGACACATGCGGCTTTCTCTTAACGTCGGCTCTAATGCTGTAGCGGTAAAAACTTCAATACAGCTCCTAAACGAACAAGACAATATATACAAGTACATTTCTCTTTTGAATGCCTTGCTGCTTTGGCGAAAATCTTCCTTTATCCTTTCCAGGAGAGCTTTTTTGACTGCTCCGTCTCGACGATGATGCACCTATATGCTTCTCTGGAGACCTCTCTTGAGGTGTGGGCAGCAAACTGCGATAAAGAAAAGAAAAGCACAATTATCAAAAGGAGAACACCAGCCAGCAAAACAAGAAAGAAACCAAAACAGAGGTAGGGCACACTAGAGTACAACACTAACATAATAATGAGTTGTGAAAATAAGTAGCAGTTTTTTTTTTTTGCAGCTTAAAAGTAAAACTAAAGTGAGCGGATCCTTCTATTCACCTACAGCCAAACAATAAACAATAGATGCTCACTACCTCTGTGTTTCTTGACCTCATTATAGCCTTCTCTGAAAGTAATTCTGAACTTTTTTTTTCCCCAGTTTAAGGCACCCACCATTTGGCTGCAATCACGGAGCCTCAGTAAAGAGAAATTTGGCCACAAAGCAAGTGTTATTGCTATGAAGACTGAACGCACCCCTTTGGCTTGCAAAATTCTTTGTGTGCTGGCCAGTCCTCCAACTGGCAATCTGGTGAACAGTAGAATGCCTTGCACACAGGGCACAGGAATTCAGCTGAAAAAAAGAAAGAAAAGGCAGCGATTCCACACAGAGGTATATTAACATGCAAGCATAACATAATCTAACCATTCTATGCATTTTATTTCTTCTAGAGGTGTGTAACTATCAAAGGTTTGGTAATGAATCAAACAGAATATTCAAATAGTTTTGAATATCGGCACGAGTAGTTTACTCTCAAAACAAAGTTTTCCACGAAGTGTGGCAATGAAAAAAAAAACGTATTGCAAATTTTGTTTTCACCCGTCATGAGCATAATTTAACATGCCTGAAAGGCCTCTCAGGTTTTAAATAACGGAGAGGGAATCCTGTAGGAGTAGCAGTAGACTTAAAAATTCAAACTGTGATACCTTGTACTTTCAGTTAATTCAAACAAATTTCAACTTTTTGCTTGGCTGGATATATTTCAATGCATTTCAAATAGGGGTGTGGGAATATTGAAATTTTCGAATACGAATCGAATATCTGTTCAGTACGAAAAAAAAAAATTCAGAAAATGATAAACAAGCAAATGTTGCTGCACTTAATTTTTTTAAAAACGTGTATTACATTTGCAACTAAAATGAACAAAACTAGACTGCCTCAGTACCGTATAAAAAACGAGCACAGAAACGTGTGCTACTGATGAGACAGCATAACAGTACAGTAGAACCCCGCTGTTACGTTCCTCACTGCTGCGTTTTCCCGGCTGTTACGTCGTTTTCGTCCAGTCCCGCATAGCTCCCATAGGATCCAATGTATTGGGTACCCCGCTGTTACGTTGTAGCTGTGAAAACGTTCCCGCATGATACGTCGCAACCTGGCACCCCGAACCCGGCCGGGCGACGCGCGCCAACCACCATTTTGACGAGTCTTGGCCAGGCTTGGCTACGGAATTGGCTACAAGACCATGGCCTCAGAGATCACCCCCTTGCACGCGTGTGGGTAATCTCGGAGGCCATAAAAAGCCGCACGCGAGTTGGAGAGATTGCCACTAGATGGCCACTGCCTTGTCAGCCGAAGCGAGTAAAACCCGCGGGCCCGCAGCAATCCAGTCTTGTTTGTGCGGTTCAACCCATCCAAGTCGTCCGTGTCCTTCCGTCAACAGCTATGCTGCCTACGCCTCTTCAGGCCTCACTAATCCAGTCTCTTGTTTGTGCGGTTCAACCCATCCGAGTCGCCCGTGTCCTCCCGTCAACACCTACGCTGCCTACGCCTCGTCGGGCCTCACTAACACCGCGAGCGATTTGTCGTCCTTTGATGGCGTCGCGCAAGCGCAAGGCGCTTTCCCTCGAGGAAAAGCTGGATGTTCTCAACGCAGTCGACAGGCAGCCAGCGCGGAGTTTGTCGAGAACGATGTGCCGACCAAGACCTACTGAACTAGAGACCTGCACATCTGGCACTGCTCCAGCGCGCATGTTCTAGTTCATGCCTTTTGCTGCTGGGAAGGGCAGCTACGGGCGGCGTGGCGCTACAATTAACTTGTTGAGCAAGATGGCGTCGGTTATTTTACTTCAAGGATGTAATAGTTTTGTCATTTGTCTACGTTTTGAGTATTCATCATTCATCCATTGCCTAGCAAAGATGCCAGAAGTCTCACGCATGCATGCGTGCAAACAGATTATTCACTGCTAGGATTTAAAGAAATGTCATATTTGCATCGTTCATTACTAGGTTTCAAAATAATAAGACAGGACAAATGCACAGGGAGGCAGTGAGAGGAAAGAAATCATTTGTCAAAAGCACACGATGATGATGATCATGACACATGAACAGGTCAACCGAGCGCCCTCAATGGCCAAAAAGTTGACGAAAGTTGGCACACGCAGTCCCATAGGACCCCACCATTTGTGCAGGTCTCTAGATCAGTAGTTCTTGGTGCCGACGAACTACGACTGCAACTTGAGTCCCACGCGTTTCATACATCCGTTTCATACATCAGGTGCAACGCTGTGAAAGGCACAGAAGTAGTCCGTAAGGAAAAAATTAACGTGGATTAGCTGAGCTAATTCGGGATATACAAAACGAAAGATGTCGGCGTTCACTGTGTTCATTGGCGTTGGCGTTGACAATGTTCTAGACAGCGATGGCTTTGAGGAAAAGAAGGGCGCAAAACTGGCTCCCTGGATATGCGGACGCCTCATTCGTGCTTTGATACATGTGGCGGTGGTGAGACAGAGATGTGGCCTGAATGCATTAGCGCTGACAGCGTTGTGGCTGACATGCGGCACTGCAGCAATAGCTAGACCGCAGCGTTCATTTGGTGATCAATCTCTCGCGATCAACTATTAACTGCATGCCATCTCCCAGGGTGGCATGGAGGGCACGCTGCCTATCCAGTGTCCAGAACGCAATCAAAGCAGGCTTTTGCAGTTGGACACCAACCCCACTGAAATCGAGACTGCGGTCTCCACTGACCCACGGAGCCGGCTGGGCACCCTTCCTTTCGTGAAAATGAACGGCCTTTGCAAAGTTGTCAACACCAATGAACTCTATGAACGCTGTCGGCTCACTTGTTTTGTTTGGTTTTTGAGGAACGGAAATGGCACAGTAACGTCTACCCGCACCGTAAGGAAGGGATAAAGGAGGGAGGGAAAGGAGAAAGAGAAAACTGAAAACTGAAAGTTGGATTTTGAGGAAAGGTGCAGCGCTGTGCAGGGGGGAACACCTGTGGCTCAGTGCTACTAGTGGCGCATGCGCAGTAGTGACTAGGGGGAGAGAGAGAGAAATATCTGCGGCGAGGCGTGCGTTGTGACATCATGTGCCTCCTCGGAATGCCGCCACGGTGAAATCACAAGTTTACGGCCAGTAAAGCTTTCGCTTTAATATCAGTGGCGAGGTGCGCGTTCTGACGTCATGTGCCTCCTTGGAGCACCGCCACAGCGAAATCGCAAGTTCGCGGCCAGTAAAGCTTTCACTTTGAAACCGTGATTTCGCATTGCGATTGTTCGAAGCAAGCCGTCGGCCACCTTGTTTGCAGCACGGGTGATACTGTGACGAAGAAGACGAAGTTGGCAGTGGCCCGAGACGGAGTGCTCGCACTAGGCCAGCGGCCATTAAACCATCTCATTGCCATCAGTCATCTCGTCTCATACTTCAGCTGGCCGTCACGTAACATTTGGTGTGAGGTGCGGAGTTCATCCCCATCCTGGTCCGGGAGCTTCGGCGCATGCGGGAGCCGTGGTCGTCGGCCGTGAGTACATGGCCTGCGTCACCCGGCCGTGCCCCAGCCTTTCAGACCCGAACCTATCTCGCCGTTCTTCCCCCGTCCCGCCCACCGCCCAGACGATGAACTGAACCTGACTCAAGGACCCGACCCCACCGACCAGAGACGCTGCCCACACATGACGACACCGTTCCCCCTGCCCATGCCATTCAGCGCGTCCTGGGGCCCCGGCAGTCTGCTCCTGGTGACCTACGGCCAAGAAGCTTCGCAGGCCAGGAACCATCCAGCCACGTCCTTCATCGTGGCGGCCAGCTCCTCACCACTTTCTGCTTTCTGTCCCGCCATCCTCTGAAGCCCATCACCACTTCGCGCGTCTCTGTCACCGATCGGGACGATCGCTCGGTGGCCCCGGGTAGTGTGACGAAGAAGACGAAGTTGGCAGTGGCCCAAGATGGAGCGCTCGCGCTAGGCCAGCGGCCATTAAACCATCTCATTGCCATCAGTCATTTCGTCTCATACTTCGGCTGGCCGTCACATAACGATATGTGGGAAAGCCCACTTGTGAAATTTCGCATGAGGTCAAGCCTAGCGGCGTCTGAATGCAATCGGACCGCATGATATACGACGGAAAAGGAAGGGAATAGGACCTTTGTATCGTTTTCCTGGAATTTTTAACTGGATCGTCGCCTAATTTGCCCAGATATTGTGGTTTTGCCATGGTCGAATTTATGAAAGTCTCCGCAGTATACGATTGCTGGCAAGTATTCGGGAATTTTAGAATATTCGGAGATTCTCGAATATCATTTTCTCGAATACGAATCGAATATCAAAGATATTCGATTCGTATTCAAAATTTCGAATATTCACACATCCCTAATTTTAAAGCCGCTTAATTCGTACCATGGCTTCTCTTAATTGGCTTATTTCTAATTTTTTTGTCTTGCTCCCATGCTCCCCCCTCCAGCCAGTTAATGACAATCCAAAGGGGGGCTGTGTCAAGGTCCGAACGGCTCTTTAAGCGGTCTGAGGTGCCCTGCCGCCACACAACCGCCATTCCGCGGCAATACCGAGACATGCAAAGCTGCATACCGTTTAAGATTCTGAATGGCGCGTTGCTGGTACTGTATTTCTGGTAATGTAAGTCGACCCCCCCCATATCAGATTTCTCAAAAACAAAACAAAAACATGGCGGTCGTTTAAGCTTGGCCTTTAATAATAGAACACAATAGTATTATCCTGTGGCCGCTTCTTATCGCCAACCACTGTCCGCTGCTGCGCGCAGGCGTGCCCATTGGCACATTCCAAAACGAAAATGTACGAGTCACTGGACTACACATTCGCATTTGCGCCATCGTCCAACTAGCGCTGCCGCCGTGATTGCTGCTGCGGTTCAACAGCACGTCGTTCTTACGTCGTTTAGCGAAATTCCGCACTTCGCAAGCGGCCACATCATGACATCGCATGAAACAGGTGAATATTTTGCCTCACTCAGCTGCCACACCTGTATCACCTGGTGCGAATGTGAACTTGCGCCCCAGCGCTCAGTTGGTCTCTTCGGCGTAACGAAATACAGGAATCTTGAATGTCGCCGTGAACGAGCGCCAGTCTCTTACAGGACCCGGAGCACAAATGACGACTGACAAAGCACTACTTTGAGCGTCGAGTGGCAGTTGAAAGTAAAATTAAAAAAAAACTTGGAGGATGCCTATTAAGAGTAGAACGCGAATTAGTTATTGGGCAGCCCCCGCTTTTCAGCAGCCGCAATCTGCAGCCGTGTGTGTGTGGAGTGGAAAGGGGGTTGCTGCTTATCTACTGCTGCCATCGGCCGCCGCGCGCGGGGAGGGGATGCAGTTCTGCACCTTGACATAGGAGCTGCTCAAGGCCAGCACCAAGAGCGATGCAACGGAGACGCGCAGCAAAAATGTAACCACGCTGTAGCATGCCTGATATATCATTTATCTTTCCTTTATTGATGGTGTCATGCTTTGGAGGGGATGCAGTTCTGCACCTTGACATAGGAGCTGCTCAAGGCCAGCACCAAGAGCGATGCAACGGAGACGCGCAGCAAAAATGTAACCACGCTGTAGCATGCCTGATATATCATTTATCTTTCCTTTATTGATGGTGTCATGCTTTGGTTTCGATAATAAGTGGACCACCACTTAAGATTTTCAAATTTTGAAAAATATGTCGACTTACAATCGTGTAAATACGGTATTTGTTATTTTTGCATGCAGCACAGCATACAACAGAACTGCGGAAAATCGTCACTGCCACGCAGTTTTCACTCAAAAGCAAACAACGATTACCAATTTTTCTTATCAATTAAATTTTCTGCGGTATGAAACAGCTTTTTTTATTTTGTAGCCATTAATAATTCAACGTGCGGATAATATGGATATTTTTCCCCGTCCTTTGAGGTCCCATTAATGCGGTTTTACTCTATTGGGAATCAGTGCATTATAATTTTTTTCAACCAGATAACCAGTTGGAGACTGCTGGTTGATTACCGTATTTATTCGAATCTAGTCCGATAGTTTTTTCAAAAAAACGAGATGTAGAACTCTTATGTCGGCTTAGATTCGAGGATTTCGTTTCGAGGTTTCGTATTCGTAAAATACGAATAAATGTAGCACGCAGGTGGCGCCCCCACAAAACGCCAACAAAAGACAGCACTGTAGCCGTTGCTATCCGTAGCCGATACTGATCAAAGCACACATGAGCACTGGCTGCCATTTTGGCCTTGTTCTGTTCTCGTGCGGTGGCGTGAGCACATTCGCAGCAGTGAAGTTTTCGTGCGTAGTTTTTATCACCAACACCATGGCACCAAACAGGCGGTGCCATTATAGTGCCGCCTTCAAGCGGAAAGTTATAGTCGCTGCAGAGCAGTCGTCAAATCTTCAAGCCGGGCGGGACTTCGGCGTGGATGAGAAGAATGTTCGCCGTTGGAGGGGGCAGCGTAACGAAATTTTTGCTTGCGCGGCAACGAGAACGGCTTTCACGGGCCCCAAGAAAGGCCGCCTTCCAGAAGTGGAGGTAGCTCTGGCCGAGTTTGTGGAGACGCAGAGGTCAGCGGCACTTCCAGTGACCACGGAAGTGCTGCAAGCCAAAGCAAGAGAGCTGGCGAGAGAGCGAGGCGTCCCCCGGGAACTGTTCAAAGCCAGCCGGGGCTGGTTGCAGAAGTTCATGAAGCGCTTTGGCTTCAGCCTCCGACGTCGCACGTCCATTTGTCAAAAGCTGCCGGGCGACTTCGAAGAGAAGCTGATCGCATTTCAGCGATTCGTAATAAGGAAGAGGATGGAGCACGGCTACGCCGTAGGACAAATGGGAAACGCTGACCAGACGCCGGTATGGTTTGACATGCCAGTGGCGTGCAAAACGAACGAAAAAGGTGCCAAGGAAGTGAAAGTGCGCTCGGCCGGATACGAAAAGCAGCGCATGACTGTAATGCTGGCCTGCACGGCGGATGGCCACAAGCTGCCGGCGTATATAATTTTTAAGAGGAAGACTCAACCAGCTCGGGAAGTGTTTCCAAGAAATGTGATCGTCCGCGCCAACGAAAATGGATGGATGGCGAGCGATATGGTTGAGCAGTGGATCAGAATGGTTTGGCAGCGGCGTCCAGGGGCCCTCTTGGCCAAACGTTCCCTCCTCGTCCTGGACTCTTACCGTGGACACCTCACTGACGGCGTAAAAGCTGCGCTTTCCGAAGCCGGTACCGACGTCGCCATCATACCCGGCGGCATGACAGGCCAGCTGCAGCCTCTTGATGTGTGCCTCAATAAGCCTTTCAAGGATCGGCTGCGCAAGTACTACGTGGACTGGCTTAGTGAAGAGCGGCGCGAGCTTACACCAACAGGCCGAATAAAGCGCGCCTCACTAGGAGTTGTAGCCACTTGGATAGCTGCAGCCTGGGATGACATCCCAGAAAGCTTGGTTGCACGCTCATTCCGCAAGTGCTTCATCTCTAATGCACTTGATGGCAGTGAAGATAGTGCACTGTTCGAGGAGGCCAGCGATAAAGAAGTCAGCGATGATGATGACGAATGAGCGGGGGCTGATCCCGGGCTGGCATTGCATATGTCTCCTCGCCCAACGCCGCCTCTCCTCCTCCTCTTCTCTCAAAGCTCCTTTGGCAGCTTTTTTTTTTTAACGGTCCCTCTCGGGGCCATCAATCACGCTTCGGCAGAGCATGCAGGCACGATGCTTCCCGCTGTGTCTCACTCGAGTTCCTCTCTCTACACCAAGTCGCCTATGCGCAGACACATGGTGCAGTCGTTTCGCGCCACGCACTTTCACGTGCGCGGCGATGTAAGAACAGTCGTGTCGCGTCATAAAAATAATTGTGATAATGAGGTATAAACAGTGTTGTTTTTTCGGCCGGCCTACAATCGAGGTAAGATTTTTTTTTTCTGTGGCCTTCAACTTTCGGGTCTCGGCTTAGAATCGTGGCCGGCCTAGATTCGAGTAAATACGGTAAGGATATCAGTGTCTTGCACCCGTAGCTAATGTTGTGCTCCTTTGTAGTAAAATTTGCACAGAAAAAAAGCTTCCAAAATACTTTTTGCATGCAGACTATCCACAGAGCAAACTACATTTAGTTTTGGACCATTTTAAAGTGCACTTCTAGTAAGTAAAACAAATATCACTGGTTTCTTGAAATTTGAATTACTGAGGGTCTACTGTAACCTTGTTGTAGATCAACTAATACCTTGTTCGCTGTTCTTTGAACAAATTAATTTTCTTCGGTGAACCATGCCTAATCCTAATATGGCAGTTTGACTTAATGCTTACATGTCAAAGGAGCTTACTAAATGCCTTCAAGAAGCCCTGTAAGGTAGCCAGATATTTCATTACTGGAGGAGTGATGTCGGTGATCGATTATTGGAAGGATAAGGCATAGGTCAATGCAGGCAAAATACAACAAGACAGCTCGCAAAATGGATACAAAAGTGGCAACTAGAGCTACTATGTGAGTGGAACAGGCCCTTTCACACTCCCTGGTGCTCCCGAATACAAAGCACTAGCTGTGTAATGCTGCTCCGAACGCAGTGGTCACAGCAGCACGTAACTCGCTTAGCTCTCGAGTGTCGGTTTGGCCCAACTGCAAGCCCCATGATGGGCCCAAACATCGTTGAACATTGAAGGCGTGAAAATAAAGCCATGCCAACCACACCATGTGGTTGGCATGGTTTCGCATCTTCGGCGTACAAGCTGGCTTCAACATTCATGTTTCTCTCATAAGCTTTCTTCTTGTCCTCCGTGGCCAAAACAACAGAGTTTCTAGACGAAAATCGTGAAGGCTGAGAACATTCGCTGCGAAACAACTGCAGCAATGCAAGCAGGACAAGTTGGTTCCACTATCCTTCGCAAGCTCCACTTCTGTGCGAGCCTTTTAAAGCAAAAGCTTTACTACGCGGCAGCCAGCGAGCCATTTCAGCTCGTCGTGCACTTCAGCCGTATACCGTGGCCTTGAGCCGCCATTGCCCAGCAACGTTACAGCCGCACTCCAACAGGTGTGCTCTGCTGGGGTAGTGTGTGTGTGTGTGTGCGCTCTGCTGGTGTGTGTGTGTGCGCTCTGCTGGTGTGTGTGTGCGCGCTCTGCTGGTGTGTGTGCGCTCTGCTGGTGTGTGTGTGTGCGCTCTGCTGGTGCGTGCGTGTGCGCTCTGCTGGTGCGTGCGTGTGCGCTCTGCTGGTGTGTGCGTGTGCGCGTGTGCGTGTGCGCTCTGCTGGTGTGTGCGTGTGCGCTCTGCTGGTGTGTGCGTGTGCGCTCTGCTGGTGTGTGTGTGTGTGTGTGCGCGTGTGTGTGCGCGCGTGTGCGTGCGTGTGCGCACACTTCGCCTCAGTGTATTGTAGTCATTATGGAGAGCGCGAAAGAGACGCAATAACGACAGAACAAAGCGAGGAAGAGGAAGAGACAACGCGCTCAAGAGACGCCAGAATAACGCGCCGCACGACTTGAGAAGCGTCATAACGAAGATGCAGCTAGAAGTCATGCCACGTCCCGGAGTGACTCTTCAACTGCGGGAGATTAAGTTCTCGAGAGAGTCGGAATGAGACGCTGCGTAGACAACATGCCGAGAAAATGAATCTTTCGCAATTCAACTAGGGTTAACCAGAGCTAAACCAAAGCCAATGTTTTACCGTCTTGATAAAAAACTAGAGGATCGTTAGCACCCATTCACTTTTTCAGCCGGCATGTTCGCAGCCAGCCACTGGTTGCATCATGGCACACTGCAGTGATGTGCCACATAGTGCTGCACTTCGTTTTCCAACCCACGAGCATGCAGCGGCTCTCGGTGGCCATCAGCGCATTGGCTTTATTGCCACACACAAGCTTTTTCCGAGTACTGGCTCTTGGTTCTATGAGGAAATAGCAAGTTTATTGATGTGGCAAGTTTGAGATAGTTTAACTAGCGAACGTCATTTGGATACACTGCAATGTACTGCTTATGCAGTAGAAACAAATACAGCATGTACCGCTACTAATGTGTCATTCAAGCAAAAAGATTAGGGCACCAAAAGCTGTGTACAACTTACACCCATACAGCTTATGTTTACGAGCCATGAGACACTTCAAATCTGTGAAAAGTTTGAAACATATTGGCTGTTCACTGAAAGGACCGAGCTGTCCCGCTGCTTTAGTGCAGAAGCAATATCTGCAAACATGCGGCTACGTAATAAATAAGGCAAGGAGAATATGCAAAGTAGACACTTAACTTTAACAAGTAAGATGATGCAAAGAAAGGATAGCACTTACAGTGTGCACCACAGAGGACGCACTGTTGCTCAGGTAGGTGGTCATGAGCGTTTTCCTGTAAGGTAACCGTGCGCACCTGCTCTCCGCTGGCATTGGGTCTGATGGAAACCCGCACGCTCCTATCTCCACTGTCAGCCGGAATGCAGGTCTCAACGGAGGTGTCTGATGAGGTGCTACATCGGCTGCTCCTGCCACTGCTGCTGCCACTACTGCTGCTGCTGTACACACGTCGCTCGCCTGTGCATGCCACATCCACGCAGATGGTCTTCAGCTGTGAGCAAAGGGAACAACACAGTGAGAAAAGTGTGGCAATTTAAAGGGCCAAATAAACACCTGCAGTCAAATACTTACAGAACACAACACTACCGGACAAAGCCAATTTCATTACTACCTTTGCATTGCATGCAGCTTTGCACAAAGAAGTTCCCAGACCACTTGTCACATGACCACAAGTGGTTGCCAAGCCACGCAGTTGCTCCCAAACTTTTCTCACTAAATTGTGGCATTGTCTTGGCAAATACATTTTGCAACAACAAAACATGGGCCAACTGCCCACACTATTTCCACGCAAAAACTGCTTGTGATTGGCTCATGACAGTCAACCTGTCAACCAAGACAGCCTAGAGAATGACAGCAACACTGTTGACCAACAATAACGCATTCTTGACATCAAAGCAGTTTTTCGGATCGACCTTTCACATGGATGAGCGGCATACATGCAGTGCCCTAGTGGTGTTTTATGGGAATGATCCATCTGGCGTCTTTCCTCGCTGCTGCCACAGTCCAAGGAAAACATCAAAAACAAGGATACTGTTGGCATGCAATCAAAGTTACCAGGGCCCTCCAAGTGAGCGACCAAAGAGCAGTGGACAAAGGAGACTAACAAGAAAAGCTGCTGAGCAAGGCAATGCGCAGTGGACCAAGGCAGGATAAGAGACAATCGATGCAATGCAGTCAGCAGCGACAGTCTTCCGCTCAATGCTGCCATTTGGTGCTTGGAAATATAAATGTCCCATTAAATTTGAAGTTGGTCCAATGTTCAAGGGAATTACGTAAGGTGAAGTAGATTTGTAATAAGGGACTGTGAGCATAGGGAACAACACAGTGAGAAGGTGTGGCAATTTAAAGGGCCAAATAAACACCCGCAGTCAAATACTTACAGAACACAACACTACCGGACAAAGCCAATTTCATTACTACCTTTGCACTGCATGGAGCTTTGCACAAAGAAGTTCCCAGACCACTTGTCACATGACCACAAGTGGTTGCCAAGCCACGCAGTTGCTCCCAAACTTTTCTCACTAAATTGTGGCAATGTCTTGGCAACTACGTTTTGCAACAACAAAACATGGGCCAACTGCCCACACTACTTCCACGCAAAAACTGCTTGTGATTGGCTCATGGCAGTCAACCTGTCAACCAAGACAGTCTAGAGAATGGCAGCAACACTGTTGACCAACAATAACGCGCCACATTGGCCGGCTAGCATATGCGCAAAGTAATGCCGTGAATGGCTTGCTACCACTGAAGCGCAGCAGTAAACAGAACTGAGTGGCAGTACAGTTGGACCTCGTTACAACGAAACTGACGGGGCGCGCGAAAAATTTCGTTGCAGCGAAAACAGCCCAAAAACACTGTCAGGTTGGACAACATAGTCCCAAAACATCATTTATTTCCAAAGAAGTCGATCAGTGTCTTCTGCTTTTTTTTTTTTTTTGCCATGAGTGCCGTGGCGCGACTTTCACACACTGTGAGCAGTTGTATCACGACGTCATCGTGAGCACCAATATATCTGGGGAGCACATCAAATGCTTCCATCACTTTTAGTGTAGATGGTGGTGCTAAATCCTCTGTGTCATCACCCGATGGCGCGTCGCTGTGGCATATGCCCTCAATTACGGCTTCAGCACTCAGCTTCTCGTGAGCTCGCACTTCACTGTCAACAGCGATGTAATCACTGATGTCAACATCGGCCAACACATCTCCGGAGTCTTGAAGGGCTGCCCATGCCACATTGGCCTCTGTGGAGAGTGGAGCTATTGCACTGCAGCCTTCCTTGTCCGATGTGGAGTTCGCTGCCAGTTGAAAATCGGAGTGAAAGCTGGCGTGCACAGAACGGTTGTGGATGACACTGTGCCTGGTTGCCGTCCACGCTGCTGTGACCACCTGTATGGCCATGTGCAAATCCACTCTGTTTGCCTGACCGGTGTCGATGTTTAACACCAGTTGCTGAATCAGTTGCTGTCGACAATGCTTTTAACGCTATTGATAACACCTTGATCTAGCGGCTGGATTAAAGACTTGCGATTCGGCGGGAAGAATGTGACTTCCACACTTTGCAGCTGAACGTCTTCAACGTTATGTGCCGAGCAACTGTCGATGAGCAAACAAACCTTGCGGTTCTTTACCGTTATGTCACAGTCGAAGCCGGTTAGCCACTCTTTGAAAACGGCCTGTGTCATCCAAGATTTTTTTTATTGGCAAGATATGTGACGGGCAGGCTGTTGACACCTTTGAAGCACCGCGGCCTCGCACTTTTGCCAATCACCAGTGGGCAGCGCTTGTCAGACCCGTCCATGTTGCAACACAGGAGCACAGTCACATGCTTTTTGCTATGCTTCGCTCTGCTGCATGGCTTGCCCTCCATGTGAAGCGTCTTGGAGGGGGAAGAGCTCATAGAAAAGTACCGTTTGTGGGGACCTGCCCTGCAGCCCCCTGAGTTTGCTTTCCCGCGAGGCACCGTGCAGCGGCGGTCTCACCTCGAGGCTGAGCGCATTCCTTTGTGAGTTACATTAACTGGCAAGAAAGGGCGCCGGCATCGCTGCGCGGAGACTGCCAAAGCCCGCGCGCGGGAGGGGGGCTTCGGCTGGGATCGTCGGCACCGGGCGGACGTGTCGCTCGCGGCTCCGCTCTTCGCCGGCGGGGCGAAGAAGCGACGGGGAGACAGGCTCCCGTACTCGTCCCGTCCAGCCTGCGGAGTTTATATCCCTTGCCCTAGCGCGGGCGAACATTCGCTCGGAACCTTTCTGGTGAGTCGGACGACCTTGATTCATTAGCGTACCTTGTTGCTAGCTGGCGTTATTGTTGCTGTAGCAATAAATGCCTGTTTGTGTCAGCCAATGTGTCGTTCCTTTGTTCCCCCAGAGCAAGGCCCGGCGTGGTCGGCGAGCGCTCGGTAGCGTACGCGACCACGGGGTGGGGTCCGGGCGGCTTTGAACCGTGTCAGCCGCGATTGAGTGGCGAGAACGTACTTATCTCCCCAATTCAAACCCCACATGTTTCATCGGCATTGTAGATGTCTGATGTGGCATACTTCTCCATTAATTCCGGCACAGTAGTTGATGTCCAAGCAGATGCAGTGTCGGCGTCTGAAGAGGCCGCCTCACCGCACAGCACTTCACCGACGATTACATGCCTGGCCTTAAAACGGGTCACGCACCCTGAGCTAGCTTTGAAATCATCGATGCCCAGCATACAGGCATAGCCAAGCGCTTTTTGCTGCAGCAAGTTTCCGCTGATCGGCATCTTCTTTGCACGCACGTCGAGGAGCCACGAGTAGAGAGCCTTCTCAAGGTCCTCATGAGCAGATTGTGTCAGCTTTTTCCATTTCGCGGATGTCCCCGAAGAAGGAGCTTGGGCTATCGCGCGTCTTTCAACTTCAGGATCATTGACAGCATGCTCTGTGAGATGCCAAAGTCCGCTGCAACACCTCCCTTTTTTCCTGCCGCTGGATGCCGCACTGATAATTCGTGCCTTCTCTTCAAGAGAAAGGAACTTCCGCTTCCTAGACAAAGTCGCCATGCTCGTGTCGATTGAAACGCACAAGCACAAGTGAAAAAAACTAGCGCAAACATGCTGCTGCTGTTGCCAGGCTGCTGTGTGCTTTGGTGACGGATTGGGTGCAGCTCTGGCTTGGAAAAAACGGGAGCTTGCACCCGCGCCTTGTCGCAAAGCAGCCAGCTCGACTGTCACCACCACAAAGCAATGGCGGTCTTCATGTACGTTTGAATGAGTGGGTCAATTGGTTCCAGCAAAAGTTCAGCGAAACAAAGCAGCGTGGACATAAGGAAATACGCAGATGGGCGGCAATATGCTCGTTTTATTGTAAGATAGATTTTGAAACCCAGCTTCGCATAGCAAAAATTTCGTTGAAGTGGAAACGCGCCCCAAAAATGGTTCGTTGTGATGAGAAATTTGTCCGATTACTTTCTATGGCGAGCTGACAGGGAGAGAATTGGAAATAATTTGTTGAAGCGAAAATTTTGTTCCAGTGACGTTCGTTGTAGCGGGATTCGACTGTACTTAACATTATAGGCATGAGAACAGATCCGCGGAGGCGGTCACCTATTGAATGAAGCAGTGGCAGTGATGTTCAATGGTAACAGTCTAAGTCACATCGCTTATACCCCTGTCACATGGGCATTTCAAAGGGTCTCGAACCGATAGCCTATCGACTCAAAGGCGATCGAGCGCTGCTACACAGGCAGTTTCAATGGCGATCGAGTCAATAGCCTATCGAGTCAACGGAGCAGCGCGGAACTCCATCGAGATTTCGAGGGCCTTCGAGCGCTGCCCAAGGTCGCTAGCGTTGCTTCAATCGGCTTCAAGCGCACTTTCACGACACATTCACGGTACAAAAGCATGAACAAACATTAATCACCTAGACTAATGCAAGCAGTCTGTACAATAATTTTAAAATTGTATCAGACTGGTTTTAAGCACATTAAATGCATTAATTTTGCGTTGTGGTCTTTGCGTTCCTTGCATACTTTGCGTTGACAGCATGGCGGTGGCCTGCCCGCCCGCTTCACAGCGATAACAGCTTCGTTGCTAATCCCTCAAAGCAATATAGTGTTCTAAGCTGTTGTATTCGCCTATGATTTGCCAATTCTTACCCTCGCATAAAGTTTCAAGAGACAAATACAGGGTTCGTACAGGCTTTGAAGGCACAAATTCAACGGTTTTTAAGGACTTTCAAGGCCCCCAAAAGTTTTTTTTCAAGGACTCATTTAAATACTCAATTTAGTACCCTTTATAGTAAAACAACTTTTTTAAAACCTGTTGCAACAAATTTATTGAACACTAAGAAAAAGACGCACTTACAGACTAGACTAGTTTAATACTAAACTAAGACAGGTCGTAACAAGCGTTCATGAAAGCTCCTGAAGCTTTGTGATTATTTCTTTCCTGATGTTTAGAAGTTCTTCCATCTTGCTTTTTGCCGTTTTCCTAAGGCAATTTGACTTCACAAAGTTGTCCCCTGAAGCTTTCAGATCAGCACCGGTTGCTTCAAGTCTAGCTTTCTTTCACTTTAAGGTATCAATTTTTTCCTCAACAAGGTGCTTCTTACTCCTTTGCTTCTTCCAGTTGCTCCTACTTCTGCGCCTCCAGATATGCATGATAACGGTGCCTTGCAGCTGAAATGGAGGTCCTCAACTCCTTTGTTATAGGAATGTTAAGGATGCCACCTGCCTTATCAACGACGTCACATATAACGCGTTGTGAGACATACGACAGACTTTTCAGGTTTCCCACACAGACCTGGCGGTAGACACTAAATCCTCTTTCCACAGTGGCCTGGCCGTGGCTGAGCACAAGCAAAAGTTGGACTACTGTCCAGAGCTCAGCATAGGGTGAATTGAACTTTAGGAGTTCTATGAAAAAAATGTCTAGCCTATCAGAGCTCTTTTCAAACAATCGCAGCTTGTGCTTCTCCATCTGCAGCATTTCGGCGTACTCAGAGAGAACAAAGTCCCGTTGGTGATCGCTCAACCTTTTTGCAGCGATGAGGGCATTCAAAACATTTTTGAGTCCTGCTAGGCACTGGTCTGGCTTGGTGCACATTTGACGGGGATCCAGTGAGGAAAGGCCTCTAACCAAAGGGAATCTTAATTAAAGGACTCTTCTCAAGAACCTTTTTACATACACTAACAAGGAACTGCTTGCATTCCATTTTAAATGCAAACATATCTTTTGCACTGACCTTGGAATTCTTCAAAATTTGTTCAACTGCATAAGCAATGTCCACTTTCTCAAGTGCTGTGATTGTTCGCGTCTTCAATGTTGATTTTCAACAGGCCTGTAGTCCCAACTGATGCAGAGAGAACTGAACGCTTCACAAACTGTGTGAGAAGCTTCCTGACAATTGTTTTGAGATCCCTTGCCAGAAAAAACACAAATGGTTGGTCTGCCTGATAGTCCGTCAGGAAAGGTTTCAGAATTAGTGCAATCCCAAGAACAAAGTTAAGTTTTGCTGGGACTAGTGGGTCACTGGAGAAACTGAGCAAGTTTTGAAAGGAGGCACATTTCGGGTGGTTCACTTCTTTCTTTCTTGCAGACTCAATGTAAATTCTCACACCAAGCCACAGTGAAAGGGCTCATTCAATTACCGGAACGTTTTCAACCCAGCGATGGGCGACGTACTTAAGAGGAAATGTAGCCTGACTAGTCACCGCTACGAAGTATTCTCGCCTCGCCAGGGAATCTTCAAACAATGCACTTAGACTAGACAACAGAATGTCCACTACCCACTTGCTGGCAGTTACACCCGCCCTGTAGGCGTTGTGCACAACGTTGACACCGCAAGTGCCTAAATTTAGGCATTGTACTTGATAGTTTTTTTGCAGGTGCTCCTGAAAGCTTCTGAAAAATTTCCAGTTGACATTCGGTACGTCCATGGACACTTGTAGGATCTTAACAAGTGGTAATGGCTCCAGTGCCTTCAACAATTTATCCTCGACGTCATCTGCAGTCGCGTGGCCCATAAAAACGGATGTGAAGTACCCTGTTGTTATTTTTTGAGATGCATCCCAGTACCTGACGTGTATATCAATCTGCTTCTGATGGAGGTAACCATTTGTGGATTTATCAAACAGAATGACGTAATAGTCGCACTTATCTATCGCCCGATGAATGGATGATAGAAAGAATGGTCTAAGACCATGACACGCCAGGTACGCGCACTTTTTCTCTCCACATGTGAAGACCTTTCGCCACTTCGCTATCGGGAAACATTCTCTTGAACAGATCGCTTGTGTGGGTGGATGAGCTGTACGAGTAATGACACGTGACAACTTTCAAAGCCCACAATATTTCCGCTTCTGTCACTAAATCATGAGCCTTGCTTGCGGCATTCAAATTCGAGGACTGCGTTTCGACCACAAGAACAGATTCGCCACACTCGCGCGATGTCATGTAGCTCAACATGGAGCTACCTGCTGCGTCATGGTGTCCGGTGCAATCCAGTCTTTGTATTCGTCATGGCTAAGCCACGATCGCTGGAAATTGCACTTCCCGGGCATTGCAAGCACACACAATTACGTCCACATCCAGCGCGTGCTGCAATACACGTGCTCTGAATAAGCCAACTGGAGGTGATTAACAAGCGGTATGAGGACGGCAACTATAAAAAGTGCACGACCACAGCGAACAAAAAAAACACAACCCGACAATATGACAACACGGAGGATGAACGCCCGAACCGGACTGGATTTTCTTGGCTTGGATCGGGAGGCAACCCTCGCTTTCAATGAGGCCAGTTGATCAACGGGCAATCGCTGAACGGCGCCAATGACTATCATCACGGAATTCAAGGGTTTTTCACGCACCACTAAATATTTCAAGATTTTCGAGGCCTTGAAAATCACATTTTCAAATTCAAGGGTTTTCAAGGTGTTCAAGGACCCGTGCAAACACTGCAAATAGCTCGTTTTTCAGATATCAAGGCAATTTCCCTGGTCTTAAGCCTGACGAAGCAGCGCTCCGACGCAGTTGGACTGGCTTGGTTTTGGCTCGTCTTGTATTAAAGTGGCTAAAGCAGTGTCTGCATCTGCCTGCATCTGTCCGTGGCGTACATGCAATTAAGAGGGTTTTAAATGACATGCGCGTATGCGTGTATTTCAGTATTTAGTATACAATTACCAAGTATTTGTTAGTTTTGCAAAATCCAAATTAGCGATTGTGGCGCCACACAAGCTTGGTGTAAGACACGAGAACCATTTCAATGGCCATTGAGATTTTCCATGTAGCAGCGACACAACTCCTTCCGAGTTTAATGGCGATTGAGAATTTCGAAGGCCCTCGACTCGATGGCCATTGAAACTGGCCGTGTGACAGGGGTATTACACTATTTTCCCTAGCTGCAGAAACCCTCACATCACAGCATTCTCAGAGCCACTGCAAGTGAAATGTACAGGAACTAATGACATTTGCTCAGAACAGAGAAATCAAGGAGGGAACAGCAAGACAAACTTACCTCTTCAGGTGAGAAACGATCATATGAGAGAACACTTCTTCCTGCAAAAGTGGACAACACAGAAGCACAAGCAAGTAAGTCCCTGCAACAGTCAGCACCGAGATGAAGCACTCACACTATTAAATTGTGGGGTCCCAAAGCGACACATGGGCTAATAGAGACGACATAGTAAAAGGCTCCAGACCAATTTACACCCACCGTGTTTCATTAACATGCACTGATATCACACAGCACGCCGGCGTTTCTGTGTTTCGCCTGCACCGATATATGACCAACAGAGCCAGGCTCAAACACGACATTGAAATCAGCAGCCGAATGCTGAAGCCACTGCAGAGACTCGCACGCACAGTCAAAATATTAAGCTTGTGCAAACGCAGTGCAGCGAAAGCCACGAGCAGCACACAACTACGATGACAGATGACACAAATTCAAACAGCCAGAGAAAAGAAAGGGGCGTGAACACAACTTGCACTGGCAAATAAAGAGATTCAGTGTGGAAAAAGCAGGGAATACTCTCACCTCTCCCAGCACCCATTGGAGGAGGAACATTATTGGAAGGCAACCCATGTCTTTGCTCAATGCTTCGACGTATCTCATCTAACTCGTCCTGCGTTATTGTAACAGCAGAGGAAACAAAAAACCACAGTACACATTGAGAATAACTTAACGTTACTGCTTCCCCCCCAATACTAATATTCACTTGCAGCTCAAAGAATGACCAAAACAAGAAATAAATAGCAGCCCTTACCTTCACCCTGCCGTCTATCTTCCACCTGTCCGAGAGCGACATGTTGGCAAAGCTCACTTTCAAGTGAAATGGAGGTGTGTCGTGGAAGTAGGTAATCGCCTTAAGAGCTTCTTTCGTCGTCCTAAAATCCACAAATCTGCAAAACAGTCCTTTTGTGTCCCAGAAGCTTCACACCACTACCGTTAGTCAGTTTCACTCTCATGTGCACATAAATGGCTGGGAAAACAACAAAACATATCCTCTGAAACAAAAGCAAAGAGAAAGACTGCCAAAAGAAGTAGGTTTCTCTCACCCAATAGTCTTGTCTGGGTATTCAGGCTTTGGACGAAGCCGCTGGGCAAAAACGACTTTTCCACAGCTCCCAAACAAATTCTTCAGGCCAAGCTAGAGATCAATTTTTATTATTATTATTTTTTTTCACAATACCGCAACCAAAAAACACAATGTCTTGCTCAGCAACGTGCCCCTGACCTGATCCCTCCCTTACTCAGCGAGAGGACGTCATGTAGCATCAACTCTGCATGAACACTTTCCCAAAGCCAAAATCTACTCCTTTCTCTACCCTTCCCTTGGTCTGCCTGGGTGTCTGCACAATGGCAACTGTCCCACCCTACTCCTCTTGGTCTGTTCTGATTGCCAGCTACAAAGGGTTATGCCACAATGTGATCGTCATCATGCAATTTTTTCAACGCCAAGTTAAAACTATAAATTTTCATTTCTTCAATACTGCAGTCATTCATTCTTAAAATATCAGGCAAAATCTTTTCATTTCAACCATAATCTCATGACACTTTTTGTCAATTTGGTAGTTCCTTTAACTCAAACGTAAAGAACCTCCTTCCAATGCGACTCAGGCAGCCAGGACAAGTACAGCTAGTTATAATACCAGTACGAAAATCACTTCAGTTTCATCTGAAGGGGCAGGGACACCAAATTTTAGCTGTGTGTTCTTTCGCTGCAGTGATGCACAGGACTTTGGGAAATAAGGAGAGTCATCCAAAAAGTGGTAAATAATTTTTATTTAATTGTTTTCTCGCGCCCTTTTGGTTCCGAAGAGCTGAACAGTGGATGTGGCATAAAAGACAAGTGGAGGTCGCATAAGGCATACAAGAACTACAGTATGGGACCTGCTTTATTTGCTTTAATTCACCAAAACATTGCAGAAGCCTGTCCAAAAGCTTGGCCCGCTTGCATGAAGCAATTAGTCCATATATGCCTAGCATACTACATGCAAGAGACCGCATTTTTGTGTGGTAACTAAAAGATTATGTAAAAGCTTGTGCCTGTTAGCATAGGTTCAAAAGGGCGTAAACTTCTCCTGTACAAACGTTGCTATGTGTGAGTTTAATTTCGTGCATCGTGTGCATTGAGAAAGATATACCAGTCTTCTCTGGAAGCCATTATTGAGATTTTTGACTCCATTGACTACATTTTAATTCTGCAATAAAAACAACATTTTTGCGCACTGTCATAAGAAAACCACCGCGCATGATAAGAAATGTGATTTTGAAGTTGATATCAAATGTTTTAAAGGTTTGCCACACATAACAGGTAACGAATTTGCCTAGCATCCTATATTGTAGAACGGTTCAGAAGTCGGTGATAAGAAAAATAATTCCACCAATAAAAGTATGACTGCTTGTGAAGTGTAATAAACACTTTACATAGAAAATTATTTTAATTTTTTTCCAATCTGTGTAATTTTCCTTCTAGTTCGGTTCACTGTAACGAGTTTCATTTTTTTTTGTACTGTTTATTACATTGCCACTATGTTCATTTTGCATGTTGTTCTTCCGCTACATTTGGATAATTGTTATATTAATTTCTCGCACTTTTTTAGTTTTGTTTATTGTTCAGTTTGTCATGTAAAATATTCCCTGTCATGTTTGCATTTTTGCTGCCCCATATGGCGGCAGAAGTGTAGTGAGGGCCTTCAGGGGTTCTGGAAATAAATAAATTTCTGAAGTTACGGCCTATATGAGTTAAAGACTCCAGTTCCCGCTCTGGTCCTATTCACAGTCTAGACCGTTCACTCGGTTTGAGGAAAGAGAAGGCATGCAAATGGCTCATTCTATAGATGGACCCCTCAACCCTGACATGAGGGGAGAAAAAAAAACGCCAACTAAGAATTTCAGCTGCCAGCTAGTGCTCATTTTTTTTACTCATTCATATACAGCAGCCCAGATATGCCTAAAAGGAAAAGCTCGAACATTAGCTGGAAACTAATGTTTTCATATGGCGCTCGTGTTTTTTTTTTTTTTTTCAAAGCATGCGCAGTGTTCACCAATGAAAATAGTTATTTATATGCCTTTCCTTTCCTAAAACCCAGTAGAGAGTGTAGACTGCGAATAAGACAAGACCGGGAACCACACTGTCAATTTGGTTTGCACAAGTGGGCCCTGGAATGAGAAAAAATTAACAAGCAGCAGTTAGATTGCCTTTTTTTTATGCCTCATGTGACCTAAATTCATCTCACAGCCACTATTTAGCTCTTGAAACTTAAACTACGCATGAAAAAAAATTCAGCTGTAAATTATTCAGCTGGCACAGGCAAATTCCATGCTGTAATTCATATTTAGTAGCAATGTACTGCACATCATTCCAAAAAAAAAAAAACTTGCGTCCAAAAATTTTGTGAGTCTACTTCTTTAATTTCAAAACACGAAGAAAGCCACCTCCTTAGCATTAAGCGCCCAGAACAACCTTGTACTAGGTAAGGCACGCTGTTATCAAGCTGTAATGCAGGGCTCTTCACCTCTGTTATCTCCACAGGCAAGTTCTTCACACAGATTGTCCTTGTCCTCGTGACCTCGGTGTGTCTGAGAAATGAAATAAGTAATTGAAGATTGCATGTGGTCCGCTTCTGATAGCCACATGAACAGTTCACATACAGTGTGCAGAACTGCCAGAGTTCAAAACTCGTGCCACTACTTACTTACAATGCTCAAACAGTATAAAAACGAAAAATAAAACTCCAGATGAGTCACAGCAGCTTTCATTAGCACTGCAGAAATACATGTAAGCATACAGCTACCGCGAGAACTCAAGAATGAAGCAGCAAATGCGCTTTAAAAGAAGGTCCTCTAGCCAAAAGCGGCGACCGATTGCCATGACAGTGTTTAATCTCCTTGTCGCGGATTAACCGCCACATCAGGACAACTGGTCAATGCCATTGGCCGGAGGGCCTCCTTTGAGGGGTGCTCACTGCATCCTTCTTGAGCTGTATCTAACTGCCGGAAAAGGCTGCGTACTTATTGTAAAAATGTCATAGTGCCTTTCTGTCTAGCAGAATCATCTTTATGACCTATACAGGAAACAAGTCGGTGGCTATAGCATGACATTGGAGGTGTTAAATCAGCACAGTATTGCTAGCTTCCCTGACACTGGTTCAGGCAAGCAAATTGGACAAATATGTTCCTAACTCACTAACATGGCAGCTGCAATTGCCACTGTTCGCTCATGTTTATGATAAGATCTGCAGAAACTGCTCCTGTGCCAAGTCCAATTCGCAACCAGACCCCACTCAGAGAATTTTCAATAAGGCTATGAAGCACCTCCATGATTTCGAAATGTTTTGGAATCCTAAAATTGTCCCACCAATGATGTCGTTTGAAAGAAATCTTCCTAATGTGCAACAAGAGCAGAGAAATTATAAAGGCACAGCTTTTGCACTTTCCCTTAATTTGAGCTCTCCACGCTGTTTGCCCTCAACTTAGACATTCAAGAGCGCCGCCCAGACAAGCATCCCAAATGATGAGACATTGCACTGAGCAGATAACTGTTGCATTAATGACGAAGTCATGATAAAGCAAATCAAGTGCAGGTCGAATAGGCCCAGGGGAAAAGAAATAAAGATGCAAGCAGTACCTTCAAACTTCAGCCGGACCTTCACAAACACTGCCGCATATATAAGCCTGCGTAATCATAGGTAAAGCTAGTTTCTTGAGCTTCAGGCTTAAATTGCAACCACTACATAGGAGCAGCTGCTGAAACAAAACTTCCAGTAGAAGTTGAAGAAAAAAATGCTTTAGCTACTCATATCCTGCATAAAAAATTTTCATTAGCAGTCAGACAAGCAATAAGTAAAATGCCAGTAATCTATTCTACGCGGACACATACAAGTGTGTATGTTTATGGACAATACTAGTCTTTCCACAGAGTCATAAGTTATAACCAACATGTCTAAAATCTACTTGTACAACAAGCACAATGGCTCTACACGTCATTTTTAAACATGTGTACAAAACATGCTGCATTTGTGGTTGAATAGCACAAGCAAAGTGCATTTATGTTGCTTAAGCGAACAAACTGGCTGTTCTTCCCAGCCCTTCACTATGACTGCTACACACTAAGCTTGTAAATACAATTAAGCAAACAAGAACACCAGAAACATTACCCAGAAAAGGCTGGCAAGCACTCCAAGGGCAAGTTGGCCCCAGGGCCGTGGTTGTAACGATTGAAACACACAGAGTAATACTCTTCTCTCAGGGGGTCCCAACTTTCCAATGAACTTGGATCATCAGACATAACGCACCTAAAATAAAAACTGTGCATGTTACACTCATTAGAAGGGCTAGAAAAATGAAAATAGTGCCCTGCCTGCACCGCCTGCTGGAAGCAAGAACCTCCGTAATAGGCATCATTTTCAAGCAGAATTGATTATAATTAATTTTTATGGCGCAAGGGCAGCTTTGGCCAAGCCTGTACTTTCGTCACAAGGTATTTTCGTCTACACAAGGTGGGGTCAAAGACTCATTTCTCAAGCACTTCACCCTAGATAAGCCAAGCACCAGGACAGGGGAAAGCTTGTACTTATTGTACCACCGGTAACACGGTGGTACTGGGGATCAAACCCCATGAATGCTCGAACCACTAGGCCACCGCTGCAGTCAATCAAGCGAAATTACTTCCAAGTTTGCAGGCACATTGTGCAAGCACAGCTGTTTTTTGCAGTCGCACCTATTACGTAAGCCTCACATGCCTGACATAACCAACAGGTTTTCGTAAAACACTGAGGGAAGCATTCCCTTCCCCCTTAAATATGTCAACCTCAGCAATGTGCATTATGGACCACACAGGAGACCACGTCCTTTCAGAATGCACAATGTCTACACAAGATGGCCACATAACGAACTTGCGGGTTGCAGCACAGACCTTTTCGCTGTTTACAACTTGAATGAGTGCATATATATATGTGCATTCTGAACTGTACCACGCATGTCTGTGAGATGCACACCAAATCGTCGGGAGATTTTTCAGTGCGGTGCATCGACAGCGGAGTGTTGCATGCGACAGCCCAGCATTGCGCGTGTGCACGTGCGAGTGGTGATTGCGAGGCGGTGACGATGAAGAGTGGCGAGCACGAGGAGCGGAGAGCTAACGTGTCAGAAAACCGAGGTGTGAAGGGAGACAGCACAGTGGAGGTCGTGTCATTCAAGCGTGGAGGTGGCAGCTGTCTGACATTGGGTCCATACTGCCATGGACCTCCCTTAGATAACAAGACTCGAGCCTTCTGCTTTCCTTTCAAGCGTGGAGGTGGCAGCCAATGGATTGAGGGTCCGTGCTGCTGAGAGGCTCCCGTGGATAGCCGGCATTAATCTTACGCCGTTTCGGAATGCCATCAACAGGTCTTGGCTACACTTCTCCCGCTGCTGCCAAGTTCCTGGGGCGGCTGACAGGAGTCCATCGGCGTCTTCCTGCAGTACTCTCCGCTCCTACCACCAACTGGACCCTTTCCACAACTTCCTTCGACGCAAATGTTCATCCACCTACATCCGCCCTGTCTACAAGGCATCCCCCCTTCACCTGGGACGCTCAATATCTGGTGAACTCTTTCTTTTAACCAGCAGTGTTGCACGCGTGTTGAGTGTGTGTATTTCTTTTCGTATTGGCTCTTTTCCTTTAAATTATAAACACCGCTTCGTTTTGTTTGATCTGTTTGTTATTTTGTTTGAACCTGCACGCGATAGCGTTCCCTTGCGGCAGTCGGGGACTCGTTACAAATTCGCGACAATGTCCAATAAGCTACCTCTGTGACTTCAGCCAACTGGAACACTGCTGCCACAGCCCGGCCGCAATATGGCTGCACCCACAAGGGCAAGGAATGTGTAGACTGCACCTGCAGCAGAGTCGAGAAGGGGTGACTGAGGCACTGATGCTGTGCCCGTCACTCTAGCCTTCGTGTTTGAATTGTTGCAAATGGCGATGAAAACATGCTTGCCCCTCACTCTCACATTATATTTGAAGCAAAATATCCTACCTATGTGACACACACCATTCCCGTGCATACCAATACACGCATTTTTATATGCTGAAACATTTGCATTCGTTGCCATTTTTTTTATTTTAATTTCTGCAGTGCCAATTCAGGCATTCACCCATGTCTGAAACATCTGCATATATTTCTTCACCAATGCTCCAAGTCTGTTTGCTTTGGCTGCACTCATTAAATGCACTAGTTCCCTAAGTTCAGTGGCAGTGCCACAAATGCGCTGTGCAAGTTTGGGCAGTTCAAGAGCACTGCATTCTGAAGCTGCTTCCAGAAAATGAATGAGCTATAAAAACCCAGTAATGTGCTCACCATAACATCACTGCCAAATTACAGCCAGATGCATACCGCCTATATTAACAGCTGCTAACAGCCCAAACTACATGGTGCAGTTTCCCACAGGAAATTCCAGCAGTGTTGCCATCAGCCAACCCCTGGAAATCACTTCTCTATACGAAGTCAATGCGCATGCATTACACGTATATGAGTTGCAAATACGCACTGAACCGCTATGTGTGGGGCTCGACATGACTGCCCAGGTCTGCAAACGTGGCGCTTTAATCATTTAATTAAAATTAAGTAATCATTTAATTAAAAGGCTGTCATATCTTCTCTGACTTGCACATGGGCACTGCAATCTTGCTGCCCTTTTCACTTTGCTGAGTGCACAGCAGCCTAGCCTAGAAGTGATGCCGTACTAGACGCATACTTTTGCAGTATGAATACAGTAGTGCAGCAGGTATTTGGGGCATCAGAAAAACGAATACAAGAGTGTTGCACTTCTTGAAATGGTGCAACAAGTGCAGTCAAACTGAACAGCTCTGAAATATCAGGGGTTTCTTTTTATACTGCTTCTTACAGAAATAAAAAATGCATTCACTAAGCAGGTTTAACGTGATGTTTTACTGAATTACCTGTCATATTAAAGCAGGTCTTAAGGATACAGTTCATAGGGAAGGGTGGCAGACATGGTGGAGTGCTGGTATGTGAACCATTGGCCCTAATGCCAGCTCTGGTGAAGTACAACTTGAAAACTCCTGCTACATAGATCTGTCCACTTTCAACAACTGCAAAGGACCTGACCAACCCTGCACTTTGCTCTTGACACCACCTCTCACTGAGCACCGCTAGCACTGGAAGCTGCCAGAACAGAAACGCTCTTACGCTAGGTCCTGCACCACTGCCCGTGCGGCGGGCCCTCTCGGCACTAGGCCGGACAAGCGGCGTAACGCCGGTAACGCTGCATCTACAAGTGAGGCTTCAAAGCTTGCCACGCTCTCACAACGCGTACTATCCTCGGGGACAATGACGCTGGCCAGCGATTGCGCATTTATGTGGTGCCTTTCACACAACTGGCCTGCACACTAACGACACGAAAACATCGTGTACGTTTAAGCAAGCTCATGAAGATTTCGGAAAGGTACGTCCGGACAGTGTTATGTGCCAGGGACCCTTTCAGAACTCAGACGACGGTGGTTATCGTGGTTAGAAGCGGCGTCTCCTGCTGGTTTATAATTTCTGCACAGTAAACTGCATACCGTAACGCCGGTAACGCTGCATCTACAAGTGAGGCTTCAAAGCTTGCCGCGCTCTCACAACGCGTACTATCCTCGGGGACAAAGACGCTGGCCAGCGATTGCGCATTTATGTGGTGCCTTTCACACAACTGGCCTGCACACTAACGACACGAAAACATCGTGTACGTTTAAGCAAGCTCATGAAGATTTCGGAAAGGTACGTCCGGACAGTGTTATGGGCCAGGGACCCTTTCAGAACTCAGACGACGGTGGTTATCGTGGTTAGAAGCGGCGTCTCCTGCTGGTTTATAATTTCTGCACAGTAAACTGCATACCGCATCGATCATGTGCACAGATGTGCACGTTCTGTACCGGACAGTACTACTGCGCCGCGTTGTTTTTGTTTTGTTTTTCTTTTAAACAGCTATCCAGTTGCGTGTTCGAATGAACGCTCAAAACGCGCTAACTTTTCAAACTTCAGCCTACTAATTTCAGGCATTTTTTAGTCATTTACGAGGTGGAATAGAAACTACGTTCGCGAGTTGCTGTCTTGATTACTAACAGAACCTTGCGAAATAACATGCTAACAAGGCGGCTCTGAAAGCAAGCTAAAGACGCGGCTCAACTTGCCTCTCCTGAACAGCGCACGGAGAATTATAAAGAACTGTCTTCGCGTCGTTTCATAATCACTTACTTTCATTTGCACTCTAGTACAACCATTTAGAACGTCTGCCTGGATTAGTGCTGCGAAAGTTGACGCGCAGCACTCAGGAAATAGAGCTGTCACGCAAAGCACGTGTCTTCGTGCCCGCACAACGCATTGAAACGCCACAGGGACGCCGCACAAATTCTGCAAATATGGCCGGTTTAGAGGCCACCAAATGCGTTTATAAAGAGAATAAAGCGTAACAAGCTCACCGCAATGACTTGTCACAAGAGTGTATGCCAGGACCGCCGGTTCAAATGCACAAAGCTACAGCTCCACGCAAGACCGCCCGCACGCTCGGACGCTCGCACTAACCCAACGACAACAGCGGGGCAAAAGCAACAGCAGCAACAGGAGGAGGCGGGGAAGCGCATACGCAAAGTGGCGCCAGAAGGTTGAAGTGGTAGAAGCTTTTGAAGCGAAACAAGTCTGATAATAGCTGGAAAGCAGCGCCGTTTTAGCGTTTGTCGAAAATTTAAAAAAATGAAAATTGTTTTTTTTTTATTAAAGGAAATGGCGCAGTATCTGTCACATATCGGTGCACAAGGGAAGGGACCGCTACCGAAGTTTTAAGAGCGCTAGCTCTTACTCATCAAATTTCGCGATTTCTTGGGGTCTGCTACCACCTCACTTCGCGATGGCGGCCCCAATTGTTGATTGATTGGTGACTGATTGGTGACGTTGCTTATAAATCTAAGATTAATCTCATTCATATCAATTCTAGTAAACCGGACAGCCAACGCTCGTTACTTCAACGTGTTCCAGACGGTGCGGCAACTTTTGAAGTGAAAATTTTCACTACGCTAGGTAAAGCTGTCTTTGGGTAGGCAGCACAACGACCTTAAGCCCAATCAAGGATAGCCGTGTATGACCATATGTGGCACAGTTGTGGTTTCGAGCCATTAATTGACCCTTGAATCATGATCTTTAGTTGACCTTTGACCTCTGGCCTTTGGCATTGGGTGACCTTCCGGACTTGGCATATCCGATGGGGTGATGCGAAGCCATGAGTAACCATGTGTCTGGAGCTTTTCGCTCAATTCCAGGGTTAGCCAAATGAAGCCACTGTCAATTTATTTTTAGATTAACCTAAGCAATATTATAAGTACAACATTATTTTTTTTTCTTCCTTAGAATTCCCTACTATACAGCATGGTTAGTAGAGAGGTTTGTCCTCTTGGCCACCATTGTTTTGGGCACGAAACGCTCTCGCAAAGTTAGGCAGGCGCCTATACCCACGAAACACAAGAAGGGCTACGCAGCGTGTAACAATAAACGTCTACAAAAGTATACGGTAATGTCCAGAAGAAATCTGTTTTCAAGTGTTCTGCAGACAATGAGGCAAAAAGAGGTGTTATATGCCTGCTAATGCTCCGCCAAAGAAGACCTAGAAAACTTCTTCGTACAAACTCATTAAAAACATATTTAGACATTTTTATTTTTTGGAAATGGCTGCTTATGTGAAGCCTACAGACTAAAGATCAGTGTGCTGTATATATTTAGAAACCTCTAAATCAACCAGTGGGATTTCATTAGGTTTAGTACTAGTGCTCGTGCTTTTTTTTTTTAGAGCTGCAGCTGATTGGATTTGTCCTCAAATGCGTGACCCGCTTTTTTCCCTATTTATCTGTGACCTCTGTGCACGCTAAAATTCCTCAGTTGGTTGAAATTAGTCCGGAGCCCTCCACTACGGCACCTCTTAATTTCGCTCTCTTTCTTCTTTCACTCCCACATAATTAGCGGGTGTTGATCCCATATCCCTTTACCTGCCGCGGTGGCTCAGTGGTTAGAGCGCTCGGCTACTGATCCGGAGTTCCGGGGTTCAAACCTGACCACGGCGGCGGCTGTGTTTCTATGGAGGCGAAACGCAAAGGCGCCTGTGCACATGTGCTGTGCGATGTCAGTGTTAAAAATCCCCAGATGGCCGAAATTATTCCGGAGCCCTCCACTAAGGCACCTGTTCCTTTCTTCACTCCGTCCTTTATTTCTTCCCTTACAGGTCGGCTGATATGTGAGACAGATACTGCGCCATTTCCTTTCCTGAAAAACCAATTTTCATTTTCAATTCATCCCCCAACTGCGCAGCTGAGGAGCCTACCTGAGAGAGTTACTGCGCCATTTACTTTCCTCAAAAACCATTAACAACCGAGAAGTTAGGTAGTTATATTGCTCCCAAAAAAAACTTTTTATGCGTTGCATATTGCAATCACTCAGTTCAGCCCTTGGGCGCGGCCGGGCAACCACCATTGACCTTTAGCGCAACCACGTGACGTGACGTCACGACAGCCGGAGGAAAAGCTGCGCGCGCGGCCGCAGCCACCACCTGACTCCCGCTCCTCCCGCTAGGGGCGCTGCGAGTGCCGCCAAGCAATACCTCGCCCTCAAAAAAAAAAAGACCGCGCAATATGCAACGCATTCTTGGCTTAACCAAGCTAAGCCTGGCCATTTTTTTCCCCCTCATTGAACACTCCAGTGAGACAGCCTTACCAATTTGTCTCCATATAATATCCTCCTCTCTCTCCCAGCTTTCAGGCAGCCAAAAAACGCAAAGAGCACCAGCATATGCCAGCTGGTGCCACTCTCCATTAGGCCACCTCTTCCTCTCGATCTTACTTAGCATTCCCAGCTCCCATCTCTCACGGTGCAACTGAGGTAGTTGCAGCCTTGAGGTTTCCACCGAGAAGTGAGACAGTTAATTAGGTACGCCTTTCATATATCTCCTCGAAACCATCTTTGACCATGTGCCGTGCAATGTCGGTGCACACTGGAGATCCCCATTGGTCTAAATTACTCTCAAGCTCTCCACTACAGTGCATATGTACTCATGGCCTCCTCTACATTTTTTCATGATATATAGCTCTTTTTCTCTTCCCTTCACTCCCTATAATTTCTTCAGATAACTACACTGGTTAGCGATGTGCAGCTAGCACAAATGTGAAGGTACGTAAGGGTAGTATCTGGGATACCTGCGTTACCTGCCTGAAATGCATTATTATATCGCTTGTGGGGCTGTCTGCGGAGGCACACTGCAATACTTGCTCCATCTCTCTTTCATAAACAAATTCATGCATGCACTCGATCCTTTCAATTGCCATGCATTACAAGGGGACTGCTTACGATTATGCAGGCACTATTTTGGACCAAAGTGCTAGAGCAATATATGATCTGAAAAATTGAATTGCTATAGCATCGCAGGATTAATTAATAAACAGTTTGCATATCTCTAAAACACACAAGATGTCTTATATCTAATTTTCCACTGTATTACCCAAGATAACACCACTTCAAGTATTCGCATATATTTTTAAAAAAACATGCTTGAGCTAGAAGTAAACGCCTCTTATATGCATTGATAACTTGCAAAAAGTGTCATACTCCAAATTTGGAGAATAGTACATACCATAAAGACATCTTGTAAAGATATTACTCAATGCCTTATATCACAAAATGTTCAGAGCATTAGCAGCCTTACAGGTGTGGTGGTGAGAAATTTATTATTGGCGGAGCCCTTAAATTATAGTTCAAAATTTCAGAGGTGGGCTGGCTCCTGGTCGTGGGTGGAGGCCGGCAGCCCGTGTCTGACGGCGACCTTCTCCGCCCACTGCACTAGCCTCAGTTGCGAGGCCAGGTCGGAGCTAGAGACCACAACCTCCCACCCCTCCCGAGTCCACAAGGGCCCAATGGGCCGGTGGTTGCAGTTGTCGGCAGATGAACATAATATGGTCGAATGTGGCCCTCGGGCCCCCCACATAGAGAACATTCGGGGGTGCGAGTAGAATAAAAGCTCAAGTAGCGCTGGGGAGGGAGAAGTGCAAGCCTGGAGTTGTTGCCAGGTCGTCTGTTGTTGTTTTGTCAGTGATGTGTGCGGTGGGGGGTAGACGTTGTTCGCGGTAGTGTAGCGTGATGTCATGATATATATGAACAGCCGGTCTCTCCCGCTGCCTGTGCCTTCGGTAGACGCCGCTCGGTTGACGTACGCTCGAGCAGCGGAATGGGCCAAGCTTCGTTACCGAGATTGCCCGGATGGGCTTGGTTAAGGTGCGGTATTTGGCTGCCCTCTAGGGGAACACTGCACAGCACCCTCCGAATGGGCCGGTACCCAGACTATTTGGATGAAGCGAGCTGGTTGGGGGTTGGAGGAGAGAATTTTATAGGTGGCAGCATGTATCATGCCCACGGGCAAAATTTTTAATGGTGGTTTTGGAATCGCTCAGGATAAGAGTTGCAGTACAGGACAGCTGAAAAATTTTATGAGATGTCTTTGCCAGACAAACACGGAGTTCTTGTGATTTTTGCTTCAATGTTTTATAGACATCTGTAGAGTTTTCGCATTGTCACCAAGATCTCTCATTTATCATTCCAAGACATGTTTGATATGCTTGGTTTTATGGCTTAGGTTTAATGGGGTTCAACGTCCCAAAGCGACTCAGGCTATGAGGGAAGCCATAGTGGAGTGCTCCGGATAATTTTGACCACCTGGTGGGTTCTTTAACGTGCACCGATATCAGTGCATGGGCCTCTAGTATTTCGCCTTCATCGAAATACGACTGCTGTGGCTAGGATTGAACCCGCATCTTTCGGGTCAGCAGCCGAGCACCATAACCACCAAGCCACCATTGCCAGCCTATCTGATATGTTGAAAAGATGTTCTTGCATTCAGTAGGTATTTCATTAGCTGCAAGAAGACCTTTCCATGAGGTTGTCAATTGTGCATGAGCGGCAAAAGAGACCTAGCAGCGACACCTTCCAGGCCCAAAGGTCATTACATAAGGAGGATGCTATAAAACACAGGAGATGGGACAAGGAAAAATCACCCAACACCACACACTTTTTAGCATGCAAATATAAGAAGCACAGTTGACTTCCTATAAGACGAACTTGAAGGGACCAGAAAATCTGTTTGTCTTATCAGAAGTTTGTCTTAAAAAGAAGTGCCCCTAAAAAAGATATACGGAAACATTTATCTTACATGAAAACAATGAATAAGATAGCCTTTCAGAGAGAGAATAGTTATATATAGAGTGCATGAATAGAATATGCATGAAATGAGCTGAAGACTGAGAAGACGAAACAAGCCAACGTTATCCTACTAAGGCATTGGTCAATTCACCATTTTGCTTCCCATCATATTCCGAGTGCTTCGAAGCTGTACAGCAGGGCAGCCATGCACCTCTTGCCTCACTCCTTCTGCAGCATAGCAATCACCAATTCCATGAGCAGGCACACCGCGCGCCTTTTCATACACCACAGGCAATGCGCACGATGCTGATGCCTGGCCATCTCTGTGTCGCGATAACGCATCAGTTGAAAACGCAGCCCCGGAGCTTTTTAACCCTAAGTCAATGAGCGGGTGCACTGTGCATATACGCACCTTTGAGTCTGCGGGTGGCAACGTGCGCACAATGACAAGATCTGACCACAATGGTACCGTGCCTATCCTGTACCGGCAAGAAAGCACACTCTGGCAAGACGGCTTCCCCACAGTTTTATGTGAAGGTCTGTGGAAGCCATCTTGTGAGTGTTCGCTTTCTTGCGTAGGGAGCATTTTATATATTTATTTCTTTCCTTGCCAGTGCTGCGCAGAAGCCCTGCAAGTGCCCTTCTGCGGGGTAGGCGCAGTTCACGGTCACTATAAATGTTAGTCTTAACTGAAGGACATACGAACAGTTCCGTGTCATGCTGACTTTTCTGCATTGAGTCTATGGGAAACCAACAAAATGGTCACACATTGCTCATCTTATCCGAGCGAGAATTCGTCTTAACTGAGTTCGTCTTATTGGAAGTCTACTGTACGGTGAGAAAAACGACAACTAAAAAGGTTCACGGAGGTCATTCACTGCAAACAATATGAAAAAAAATGGCCAGGCTTAGCTTGGTTAAGCCAAGAATGCGTTGCATATCTCGATGGAGTTCCGTGCTGCTCCGTTGACTCGATAGGCTATTGACTCGATCGCCATTGAAACTGCCCGTGTAGCAGCGCTCGATCGCCTTTGAGTCGATAGACTATCGGTTCGAGGGCCCTCGAAATGCCCGTGTGACAGGGGTATAAGACTGTCCCGGCGAAGGAGCGCAGCTCTTTTATACATATGCCGTGACGTGAATCATAGCGCAGCGCCCCTAGCGGGAGGAGCGGGAGTCAGGTGGTGGCTGCGGCCGCGCGCGACGCGCCAGTTGGGGCCCAGCTTTTCCTCCGTGACGTCACGCGCCGGTGCAGCGCTCCTAGCGGGAGGAGCGGGAGTCAGGTGGTGGCTGCGGCCGCGCGAGTTGGGGCCCAGCTTTTCCTCCGTGACGTCACGCGCCGGCGCAGCGCCCCTAGCGGGAGGAGCGGGAGTCAGGTGGTGGCTGCGGCCGCGCGAGTTGGGGCCCAGCTTTTCCTCCGGCTCTCGTGAGGTCACGTCACGTCACGTGGTTTGGTGGCTGCCCGGCCGCGCCCAAGGGCTGAACCGAGTGATTGCAATATGCAAAGCATAAAAATGAAAATTGGTTTTTGGGGAAAGAAGTGGTGCAGTATCTTTTTCACATGGGAAGGGATAAAGGAGGGACTGAGAGAAGAAAGGAAGAAACGTGCCATAGAGGGGAATAATTTGGATTGTCTTTAATGTGCACTGACATTCCACAGCACACCAGCGCCTTTGTGTCTTTGTGTTTCCTCTCCATCCAAAACACAGCTGCCAGCCACGGTCAACAGACAATATAGCAGTGAAACATATTTGGTATGTGACACAAAGAAGCTTTTCACAAAGTATGGGTTTGTAAAGCATTTTTAATTGTCCATGATTTACAAGCCTAGAATTTTTCGCGTAGCTTCTCAGAACTGTGACTTCTTTCTTTAAAAGCCAACAAGACAAGATTCCTAGGTGAGAGACATGGGTCAAACAGAGGCAGCAGGCAGCTTGGTATATCTGTAAAATGTGAGAAAGTGAATGCATTATACTAGGAAGCAGTGATTAATTAAAAACATGCGTAGTGAGCAACATTATAAAGCAAATATTGACAAGCAACATGATAGCTCTGAGATGTTCTCTTGGTAAAAACACTGAAATTTCTCCTTGAGTGTCTGATTACGGCCAGTTATATACAATTATCTAGCAGTTCAAAAAGAGCTTTTGTCGCCTAAATTGCTGGGGACATGGACTCAAAACTGAAAAAAGTGCATGTAACCAACCTCCTCATTATGACAGCATAAAAGTCAATGACAGATTTTTCGGACTCTGCAGGACCCAAAAAATGGCCCGAATAATCGAACAGTCTGAAAAATCCGTGAACTTAAAAAAAATCACTTTTCTGCGAAAAACCGGTTTTAAAAAATGCAAACTTCGCCATTTCCCATCTTTTGTTTGCAAGTGGTAATACTGATTGTATTCGAGACAATCATGGTTTCGTCAATTGCATACCACCTCAGGACACCGATACCTGATTGCGACGCGGCTGCAGATCATGCTTGAACGTGCCGCAATGCACACGCTACGCAAAGCAAGAACGGCCTTTTTTCATGGACAAGAATACCCGAGTGAACCCATGGGAAGAAAAGAACAGCAACGAGCGTCTTTCTAGCACAGTATCTGACTGCACCCCCGCCACCCCCCCCCCCATCCCCCCTACACAGAGGTCATGGGCAGAATGGTTTAGCATAGCATTGCTTAGTAACGTTGTCACAGGTGGCCTCAGGCCCTGGCGTGACGCCTCACCCTCACGTGATGTCACCCTGGCCATGACACCTCAGACCACATTCCTTGGCTCGCACGCTGTTCTTTGTAAACCACCTCGATGGTGCCAAAGCGCGTGCCGTTAACTCGAGTGGCAACTCTGAGAAACAATAACCAAGCTTATCTAAGCCGGTCCACCTAACTCCATATAATTCTAAGATGGCACCCTTCATGGTGGTGATGAGCAAGTTGGTTGTGACGTACAGCAATGCCCGCTCGCATATATATGTTGGCTCGAAAAATGAACTTGCAGTCAAAAAACGATCTCTATGGTATTGCTGGCGTCTGATCCAGCCCGAAAAATTGAACTTCTGGACTACACAGAGCTTGAAATATCAGTTGTGAATATGTACACATTCCTATGAAGTGAGTGACAGTTCCGTCCATAAAGTGAAATATCATGGAAGTCCTATTGGAGTCAGAAGAATCAGTTGGCTACTGTATCAGGTTAGAATAAAAAAAACTGGACTGGACAACCATATCGTGGTCCAGTCCCTAGATGAAGGTTCAAAACTTGTGACATATCGTGGGTGAAATAGAAGCTGCAGTTACTCACAGAATAGTTCTTTGAGCATGATCATGATGCAAACCAGACTTTACAGTGTACACTGGCAATTTTCACTATAATTTGCACTACCTGACTATCTCAGATCTTGGATGGAAGTTATCATTGCAACAAAATTAAAATAAATTTTGTTCATTCCAGATAGACCTAATTAATGAAACTCAGCTGCGTACATCAACTATGACGACGCCTTTCTCTACCTTTATGTCTCGATGTACTATGACTCTTTCCCTGGTTGAAACCCACATCCAGTAGTAAAAGGATACAGGCCGAAAAAGCAAGTCGGAATTTTAATCGATAAACAGCTTCTCTTTGCTTTTTACCTTTAAAGGAACTAAATAGTCGACAGGAAGAAAGCCTAGCAAAATTGTTTTTACAGCACCGAACAAAGCAATAAGTAGCCCAAAACAAACTTGGCAAGAATAGACAAGAATCTGCACATTAAAGAGGCTTAAAAATTTTTCACTGTACGCAACCAAACCCAATCTGCAGTATAACACTAAGCAGACGTTTGCTTGCTATGAGGACATGGCACAAAGGGTGGCGACACTCACATCGGTCCCACAGGTACAACATGCGGTCGATGAGAACGAGAGATTCAATGACAGGAGCAAGGAGAAGGCGCAAGGAGAAAAAGATGACAACACGTTGCCACTCGTTCATTGCCAGCTCCAGTTCAGGCACATCCACATCTTCATCAGGCAAGGGAAACGGGAACTTCTGAAGAGCCTTTCTTGCATATCTGAAAATGTGACCATGCAAATGTTACGGGTAGGGTGGTCACATTAGATACAAGTGTCCAAGTACCATATGCATAGACAACACTCGTTCCTCCAATGACTCAATCACCTTTCTTCACGCAGGTTTCGTAACCTTGTGCTCAACTTGTTTGGTTGCAGTTAACAGAATGGGATAAAGTTTGGCATGAAAGTGGCAATCAGCCTGCAACTGTATTTCCGTCACGCGCCCACCCTGCCAGGTCTCAGTTAAATTAATGGTTGGCTGTGAGAGGCACAGGCCAAAGAACTTTGCTTCAGCTTAACTAGTTTCATTAGTTAAGTTGCTGCCACAACCTACCATAAAATATGGACCATTTCTCAAAGGACACAGCATTTTCTGCTACACCCTCAGCTAGTTTTCCCCATGCAAACATCCAACACGGCCGAGTGACCGCAAAGATGCAATGTACAGACATACACAGCTGTTTATGTGTATGACAGCATCACACAGCGAGTACACAGAGTATATTCTTGAACACCAGGTAGGCAAATAAGTGACAATATGATTCAAGCAGACAGTGCATATCATAAAGTGTAAAAGGGTTCTGCTCTCGCACCTGCACAATCAAAAGTAAAAGCATGGCAAAAAATAATTTGTTTGTTTTTTTAAATGGGGCAAATCCAGAATCCAAAACTAAGTTGAATTATGCAGCAATGGCATGTAAATCGAGGCTTCTTTCCATATCAAAACCTATGAGAATGAGAAAAGCAACATAACGCTTGCAGAACCTACATGATAGTGGTCAAGTTATCTGCACAATTTTACGTTACTTAATAGCACGGAAAACATATCATATAACAACTATTATAGCTCCACTTTTTCAGCGGAAAACAAACTTTCGCGTTTTTCTATGTTCCTGTTGAGGTCGATTTGGCCCATTTTGGTAAAAAAAAAAAACACATTTAATGAGTGATAGAGCATAGATCAGGAATGAAAAAAAAAAAAAAAAGAGCTGCGGTTCAACTACTGCTGAACCTGCTTGGAGAGTGAAAGCTGCAGTGTATCGGGCAAGTGGACGTGGCTTGGCCTCTGTAACGTTGGGCGCATTCCGCACACTGGCTAGGCAACGCGCCTACCTTGCCAGGTCTCGGTTAAATTAATGGTTGATTGCGTGAGGCTGGTCACCCAATGAACGCTGCTGCCTACTGTTGCAGTGCCCCCTGTCTGCCACTATGCTGTCAGCGCTAATGCATGCAGCCCACATCTCTCTCTCCCCACTGCCCCATACCTCCACTGCCTCGGAGAGCCAGTTATGCACCTTCCTTTCCTCAAAACCATCCGAGCTTAGAACGCTGTCAAGGCTAATGCCAATGAACACAAAGAACGCCAACGGTCTACAGCTTCGGTGCGCCGTTTCTGCTACAATGTTGTGAATGCCAACGCATGCAGCGCAGATTTGTCACTGCCACATAGCTTAAAGCGTGACTGAGGTGTCCACGTAATACTAATCTCATTAATGTCTCTTAAGTTTGTATTTGACCTTTGACATTGACCTTGAGGTGCCTGGGGTAGCATGTGGTAGGTCACCATAGACATACTATGGCTTCGTCTTGGTTTGACCTCTGACTCACTTGAAGGTCAAAACCGCAAGTACCGCAAAATTGATACAAGGTAGCGTAGTGAAGCTTTCGCTTCAAGAAATGAAAGAGTGAACACTAGACATCAGGTAGTATCTTTACTCACAGAAACACACATCAAGTGGTATCTTAACTCACATGAGCACATATCAAGTAGTATCTTTACTGACAGAAACAAATATTTTGTGTGTAGGCAAAGAAATATATGGCCAAACACACATGAAATTGCTTTGAAAACTACGCCCCCATTAAAGGGGAAGATGCCGGTGCGCATGCATTCTCAGTTTCATCTGTGTTTGGCCAATGTTTCTTTGCCTATACATACAAGAGTTTCTGTGCAGGTGGCTGATGTCTCATTCTCGGTGCATGTTCTACCAACTAGCCCAGCTTTCTGCATTAAGTACATGCAAAAAGCATTATTTTTGGAGACAGTCAATGAGAGTGAAATTTTTGGCACCAAATGCTCAATTTACCGATGCATCTAGGTGATATTACTATTCAGAGCTAAGACACCTAGCTGTAAAGACAGAAAAAAGTTTTCAGAATATCAGCAGATGCAAGAATAATATTCCCTCTAGAAACAAAATGACAGTAGAACAGCAAGCACATCAACATAAATGGTTGGCAAGTAGTAGGCTACCACTCACTGTGCAAATGTCATGCTGGAGGCATGCTTCACGCAACCCAATCCACAGTGTCTCTGGTCTCCGTAGCGATTCACAATCAGTCTCTCCAGCAAAGCTCGGTAGCAGTGAATCTTCAGTGATGTTGGTTCCTCTGCTCAAAAAGCAACCAGAAGGGTGAAATAGCTCTTGAGACAGTGCACAGCAATGCAATCCTCTGGTTCAGGCCTTCACTAGGAATAGCACGGGAAATAGGAAGCTTAGGCACAGCCTAGAAGAAAATCAGCTTGCCAGATTATAGAGGGCACCCCATGACTACATATTTATATTTGATATGACTATGAAGCTAAAACATGTACATATGCATAGTATTATTCACAGCAAAGCCACAAAATCACCACATACAACTGCCAACAGGATGGCATTAAAACGGTTACCTCACAAAAGGTAATATTCACTAGGACTCCATGCCCACATTTTCCATGACACAAATCAGCCCTGTTCGACTACTGAGACAGAAAAATTTCTTATAGAAGCTGTGGGGACTGCCTCGCCGTCCCCATTTGTTTGACTTTCCCGCGATGCACCCTGCACCAACAGCTTCGCCTCGATGCGGGGCGCGCCACGTTACTCTCCCTAGTTAACCAAGAAGAGAGGATGCCGGCATCGCAGCGAGAGACTGCTTGCGCGCGCGCGTGGGACACAGCCCACAGCATTGCTCTTTTCGGCTGGGATCGTCGGCGCGAGCGGACGTTTCGCATGCGGCTCCGCTCTTCACCACCGGGGCGAGGAAGTGGCGGGACACTTGCTCCCGTATCTTGACCCTTCCAGCTTTGGAGTATCCCTTGCCCTAGCGTGGGCAAACATTCACTCGTAACCTTGCTGGTGAGTCGGACAACCTGAATTCATTACCGTATTTTGTAGCTAGCTGGCGTTATTGTTGCTGTAGCAATAAATGCCTATTTGTGTGCTAATGTGTCGTTCCTTTGTTCCCTCAGAGCAAGGCCCGCCATGGTCGGTGTGCGCTTGGTAGCGTACGTGATCACGGGGTGGGGTCTAGGAGGTTTTGAACTGTGTCAGCCACGATTAAGCGGGGAGAATGTATTTATCTCCCTAGTTAAAACCCCACAAAGCCAAAACCTTTCTTTTATGGAGTATAAAATCCAAATCACCGTTGAAACAAACTAGGTTGTGTATTTATAAATTATGGCTCGTACAGCACGTGGCCTTCCCTTTTTCCACATAGTGGATGCTGAGGCAAACCAAAACGAAAATGAACACCCTGAAATGCCCATGATGGCGTTTAGAACCATGAATTTTTACCAAGAAGCAGCGGGTATCAAAAAGTTATAGCCAAAGAAAATTGTAATAAGCAAAAACTCGGGGATTAAACCAGTGCGTACTGCAGCCAGAGGCAGTTACTATAGTGCCATGGCATAGCACTAAGTGATCAAAAGAAGCCCGATATGCCTATTTATGCATGACCCTGTCTCTGCCACTGACGATACTGAGATACTGAAGTTGCGAGCTGTACTGGCCAGGATTTGTAAAAGAGCAGCCTGTCCGTTCATGCTTCACCCGTAATCCCAATCTTGAGGTGACTAATGCACACATGATGTAAATGAAATAGGCTGCAAAGGGCGGAGAACCTTGATTCAAACATGAGGTAGTAGGAATCAACTCAATATGCCACCAACAAAACAGAATGCCAGCAACTGATATGCCTAAATTGGTAACACCACTCAGATAGCCCAAATTCATTAGGCAGCAATCACTTGAGAGATGCATCAGTGCTACACATTCTCTGGAACCCCCACACCATCTACACAGGGCAATGTTTATGAGATGCCTGCATACAACTGGGAAGAAGCAGAGCCAGTGTGCTCACTCTTAGACACCTTCCAAAACCAGTCTTGTGCATACAAGTGGGAAGATAGGGGTAGTAGTTGCTTTTTGTTGAGTCGGAAAGGACATTTTCTTGCAAAAATAGCGCATACATAAGGAATTAAAGCCTTGATCATAATGTGCCTGAATGAGCAGACCATTCTTCCTACCCTCCTGCCCGAAACCTGCATCAGCAGTCACTTATGCACAATAGATACAGTCGAGCCCACTTATAACAGCCACTGTCATAATGAATGTTTGCTTATTACGAACGAGAGTGATACTACCGTAAAAATATGCAATAGGGCAATGGGACTGCATCTCTGATAAAACGAACAACTGCAGCCGCATCACTTGGTTATAACAAACTAGGAGGCACTGTGAACTCACCTTTTTAGTCTAAAGGTTGCGCTTCCCGCAAGCACGAGAGAGCATAGCATCTCTTGGGGCACATGACACCCCCCCACTCCAATTTGTGTGACCATTAGGTTACTTTTAAATGGGCTTGACTGTATCTTCTAGAGTTACGCAAGCTTAATCCTCATTATTATAAACAGTGGGCACAGTTTCTGATGTGTGCTGATGTTTACCTTTCAATATGAACAGGTTGCAGATGTAACATGTTGCACATGTAAGTCAGAGAAGTATTGTTGCTACTGACATCTCGCAAAAGCAACTCTGTGTGCCTAATGTGGATGTTGGTTTTCAGGCCAGCCTCACTAGTCAAATTATTTCTACACACTTCAAAGCATGCACAATGATGCATTAAACAGCCACATAAACTTTTACTACTAGACCATGATAAGGAGCTCGCAAGATGTAAATGCAAGCCTTATATGACCCAAAAAATCAAAGATAATGGTTACGGCCCACATTCTTGCAACAACTTGTGGCTGCATGAAGAACATGGAAGAACGAGAGTACAGTTAACAATCTTGGATGCACATGACAATTTAAAACCTGTCTTCCAACCGCTGATGTCCAGATACCAATGCTCCTGCACTATTAAAGCACAGTATGCTGCTACAACTCAAATGAACACCTAATGAACCTCAGTTACCTGAGTGTTCTGCAAAGTGAGAAATATTAATTTTCTAGCCTATTACAGCCAGTAAGTACTACAGCAGGGCACCGAAAACAAGTGCTACACGGAGAGAAAGCATCACAAGCATTTTCTAGAGGCACTCTCAAAGCAAAGAATGTACCTTTCAATTTCTTGGCATACACTTCAATAGCGTGGCAGGCAACCTCTCGCGCCTGGTAGCTGAGAGTAGATTTGCTCCCCATGGCACGTACATGGTCGCTCATAGGATACGCCTGCTTCAAATTTGCTTCTTCATACCTGGCAATGCAACATTAGACACTTGATTTCAGACATTTGGAAAGGAGAGCAGTGCACTACCATGCTATACCTGACCTGCACAAACTTGTGTTATAGATGCTGCTTCTAAACACTGCCAGAGTGGTTTTGACCATGCGGATTTCTTGACACTGCTTAATGTCCACTGCTAAACTCGAGCTAATTTGCAACCTAAAGGAATGTTCAGAAAGGGCCAAAAATCAACCAGAACACAAAGGAAACTTTGGCAAAAAAAGACAACTGCTTTATGTTGACAGAATCAAACAAAATGCTACCAATTATAACAAGGAATTTTAATTTTAAACTGGCACAAAAAGCCAAGCAAAACCAGAAAAAGAAACACTGCAGTGAAACACTGTTTTTTTACTGTGCAGAGCCAGCATCTGTTTCTCAAGGTGGTGGTGGTAGTAAAAACTATTATTGTTGGTAACAAACAGGAAAGAGATGATCCATATGCTATGGGGTTACTTGGCCTATGTGCTTCAGAACATCACAAAAATATTTTAATAGGGTTTAACATGCAGCCTGTACATCAATGGATAATACAAACAAGGAAGAACAAAAAACATCATCGATACCTGCTTTCATTGAGCTTCATGTAACAGCAGCCAACAGAAATAAGGCCCCTTGCAGCAGGTGAGTCAGCAAATAGCTGAATCATAGATGGGCCTAGGTCCCCACATGTATGAAGTCCAACGAATATGAACTGGAAACAGGAATGTTTATACAATACAGGTTTGCTCTAGCAATTACACCTCCAACATCATTCAGGCATTTTGTTTTCAATCAGAAGAAATGTTAACGCTGCAGCAACTCACATTCTGCACATCTGCAACTTCAGTTCCCCAGGCTCTCTTGGCCACCTGAAGCAAGTCATGCAAATACAATCTAAAAAAAAACAGGCTGTTGTACTGTGCTTGCTTGATGTACATAGAATAAAAACTGCACAGAGTTTAACTCAGGCTCTTATTATTGTATAGACAACACAACAAGAAGTCTGCTATAAAAAAAAGGGGGGGGGGGGGGTAACAGCTTCGGTTTACATCATCTGCAATAGCTACTAATATGTTACGGAGCAAGTTTTTTTTTTTTTTTTTATAAATCAACTAGAAAACCGAGCAGCACTTCAAGCCACTTTGTCGCAAACCTGCCATCACAATGTCACATTCAGAGGCACCCTCCAAGTGGCATTTGAAGTAGGTACCGTTCATGTGGAAAAGCAGCCCAGTGTTTCACAGCTTGTATTTTGTAGCTGAGGTCAGCCCAAACACGACCAAAAGGCTGCACACACAACCTCATGATTGCAGAGACATGAGTAGTGAAAGACTGCCGCAACATTACAAAATGTTTGCCATTCATTCACTGTGTGAGCAAATGTAAGGAAGCCAAGAAGGTACATTCCACAGAAAAGGAACGCACCTGTTCCAGTTCAGCGGGCGTCGTAGTCATGGACACTTCCAACTCTACATGCTGAGGAGGGTCACCAAGTGGTTCTGCTGTCTTTGATTCACCACCTGCTGCCTTTTTTTTCTGAACATGCAGCACTGCCTGTGGAAGAGCAAACTTTAGTGTCTACCACCTGACCAAACCAGAGTCAAATCTGCAGTAGCCTCCTGGATACTTTACAATTTCCGCTCAATCGACTGCCCCCAGTGAGCTATACACACGGCAACACTTCTTGATTTTCTAACAATCTACAAAGGCCACTTTTATAAAGGGAGTGTTTGCAGTTCTTGATGAGTGCTGTCTGGCTTGCTCAGAGTCCGGAGTTCATTACAAGTGTGGATTGTGCATATGCCCATACGATGCCGTAATTTTTTTTTTTAACAAAAATTTTCTCAATATGCTTGCTTGTTTCTAGGAAAGCTCTGGAGAGCAGCATTACTCTGTGCAGCTCTAGACCAGGGGTTTCAAACTCATCTCGCCACGTGGGCTGCATTAACAAACTTTTGTCTCTTGTGGGCCAGTAGCCGGAGAAGAGGTGAAGAGCTGTATCCAATGAAAAAGTTTAAAAAAAAAAAACTGGCAGTGGCTTAGCTCGGCTATGCCAGGATATACATAGCGAAAGCTAAGGCATAGCTTGGTTAGCCTTGGTTAATCTTGATTGCAAATCCAGGTTAGTCTGGTTGTCTGGCTATGTTGTTGTCAAGTGGTTCGTCACGCGGTTGGTCATGTGGTGCCATGCGAGCACGGCGAAACTGCGAGTTCATGGCAAATGTAGCTTTCACTACAAAAAAGGAAGGACAAGTCCACAAAACTGTATTCGGATACATAAAAAAAAAGGAAAAAAGCACATGTTCTGGTGAAAAAGGCCACTTTTCAAATAATACTTTCATTTTCTTTTCATCTTTTATGCTATCATAATAAGGCTTTTAGGCCCTCATCATGAAAAGCTAACTATTGATGCAGACGTGAACTACAGGATGCTCGGGAAGTATATACAAGTAAGAATTACCAGAGGGCAACTAATACGTGACAACTGAGACTTGCCCGGCTCGGGAAGTATTTACTGGTAAGAATTACCAGAGGGCAACTAATATGTGACAACTGAGACTTGCCGGCACAATGGTTGAACTCCTTAGGACGGCAAAGCCTGGCGGGCCACATGTAGCCTGAGAGCCTCTTGTTTGAGAACGCTGTTCTAGATCAAACAATCACTATTTCTGTTGCTTGCTTTATTGCTTGGCACTAACTCAAGAAACTTTAATAGAAGTGTCAGAGCATCACTAATT